>NW_022262193.1:0-9840 GCF_002021735.2 Oncorhynchus kisutch | reverse complement strand
ATCTAGCTGGTCTGTCATAATATAATAGAGACAGTAGATCTAGCTGGTCTGTCATATATAATAGAGACAGTAGATCTAGCTGGTCTGTCATAATATAATAGAGACAGTAGATCTAGCTGGTCTGTCATAATATAATAGAGACAGTAGATCTATGCTGGTCTGTCATAATATAATAGAGGACAATAGATCTAGCTGGTCTGTCATACATAATAGACGACAGTTAGATCTAGCTTGTCTGTCCATACAATAGACAGTAGATCTATCTTGTCTGCCCTATTATATAGAGACAGTAGATTCTAGCTGTCTGCATAATATAATAGACACAGGAGATCTAGCTGGTCTGTACAAAGATATAGAGACACAGAGACAGTAGATCAGCTGGTCTGTCAAAATACAATACAAATAGAGAAATAGATCTAGCTGTCTGTCAAATATATAGAGACATAGATCTAGCTGTCTGTCACATATACTGAGACGTAATCTAGCTGTCTGTCATAATATAATAGAGACAGTAGATCTAGCTGGTCTGTCATAATATAATAGAGACAGTAGATCTAGCTGGTCTGTCATAATATAATAGAGACAGTAGATCTAGCTGGTCTGTCATAATATAATAGAGACAGTAGATCTAGCTGGTCTGTCATATATAATAGAGACAGATCTGGTCTGATAATATAATAGAGACAGTAGATCTAGCTGGTCTGTCATTATAATAGAGACAGTAGATCTAGCTGGTCTGTCATAATATAATAGAGACAGTAGATCTAGCTGGTCTGTCATAATATAATAGAGACAGTAGATCTAGCTGGTCTGTCATAATATAATAGAGACAGTAGATCTAGCTGGTCTGTCATAATATAATAGAGACAGTAGATCTAGCTGGTCTGTCATAATATAATAGAGACAGTAGATCTAGCTGGTCTGTCATAATATAATAGAGACAGTAGATCTAGCTGGTCTGTCATAATATAATAGAGACAGTAGATCTAGCTGGTCTGTCATAATATAATAGAGACAGTAGATCTAGCTGGTCTGTCATAATATAATAGAGACAGTAGATCTAGCTGGTCTGTCATAATATAATAGAGACAGTAGATCTAGCTGGTCTGTCATAATATAATAGAGACAGTAGATCTAGCTGGTCTGTCATAATATAATAGAGACAGTAGATCTAGCTGGTCTGTCATAATATAATAGAGACAGTAGATCTAGCTGGTCTGTCATAATATAATAGAGACAGTAGATCTAGCTGGTCTGTCATAATATAATAGAGACAGTAGATCTAGCTGGTCTGTCATAATATAATAGAGACAGTAGATCTAGCTGGTCTGTCATAATATAATAGAGACAGTAGATCTAGCTGGTCTGTCATAATATAATAGAGACAGTAGATCTAGCTGGTCTGTCATAATATAATAGAGACAGTAGATCTAGCTGGTCTGTCATAATATAATAGAGACAGTAGATCTAGCTGGTCTGTCATAATATAATAGAGACAGTAGATCTAGCTGGTCTGTCATAATATAATAGAGACAGTAGATCTAGCTGGTCTGTCATAATATAATAGAGACAGTAGATCTAGCTGGTCTGTCATAATATAATAGAGACAGTAGATCTAGCTGGTCTGTCATAATATAATAGAGACAGTAGATCTAGCTGGTCTGTCATAATATAATAGAGACAGTAGATCTAGCTGGTCTGTCATAATATAATAGAGACAGTAGATCTAGCTGGTCTGTCATAATATAATAGAGACAGTAGATCTAGCTGGTCTGTCATAATATAATAGAGACAGTAGATCTAGCTGGTCTGTCAATATATAATAGAGACAGTAGATCTAGCTGGTCTGTCATAATATAATAGAGACAGTAGATCTAGCTGGTCTGTCATAATATAATAGAGACAGTAGATCTAGCTGGTCTGTCATAATATAATAGAGACAGTAGATCTAGCTGGTCTGTCATAATATAATAGAGACAGTAGATCTAGCTGGTCTGTCATAATATAATAGAGACAGTAGATCTAGCTGGTCTGTCATAATATAATAGAGACAGTAGATCTAGCTGGTCTGTCATAATATAATAGAGACAGTAGATCTAGCTGGTCTGTCATAATATAATAGAGACAGTAGATCTAGCTGGTCTGTCATAATATAATAGAGACAGTAGATCTAGCTGGTCTGTCATAATATAATAGAGACAGTAGATCTAGCTGGTCTGTCATAATATAATAGAGACAGTAGATCTAGCTGGTCTGTCATAATATAATAGAGACAGTAGATCTAGCTGGTCTGTCATAATATAATAGAGACAGTAGATCTAGCTGGTCTGTCATAATATAATAGAGACAGTAGATCTAGCTGGTCTGTCATAATATAATAGAGACAGTAGATCTAGCTGGTCTGTCATAATATAATAGAGACAGTAGATCTAGCTGGTCTGTCATAATATAATAGAGACAGTAGATCTAGCTGGTCTGTCATAATATAATAGAGACAGTAGATCTAGCTGGTCTGTCATAATATAATAGAGACAGTAGATCTAGCTGGTCTGTCATAATATAATAGAGACAGTAGATCTAGCTGGTCTGTCATAATATAATAGAGACAGTAGATCTAGCTGGTCTGTCATAATATAATAGAGACAGTAGATCTAGCTGGTCTGTCATAATATAATAGAGACAGTAGATCTAGCTGGTCTGTCATAATATAATAGAGACAGTAGATCTAGCTGGTCTGTCATAATATAATAGAGACAGTAGATCTAGCTGGTCTGTCATAATATAATAGAGACAGTAGATCTAGCTGGTCTGTCATAATATAATAGAGACAGTAGATCTAGCTGGTCTGTCATAATATAATAGAGACAGTAGATCTAGCTGGTCTGTCATAATATAATAGAGACAGTAGATCTAGCTGGTCTGTCATAATATAATAGAGACAGTAGATCTAGCTGGTCTGTCATAATATAATAGAGACAGTAGATCTAGCTGGTCTGTCATAATATAATAGAGACAGTAGATCTAGCTGGTCTGTCATAATATAATAGAGACAGTAGATCTAGCTGGTCTGTCATAATATAATAGAGACAGTAGATCTAGCTGGTCTGTCATAATATAATAGAGACAGTAGATCTAGCTGGTCTGTCATAATATAATAGAGACAGTAGATCTAGCTGGTCTGTCATAATATAATAGAGACAGTAGATCTAGCTGGTCTGTCATAATATAATAGAGACAGTAGATCTAGCTGGTCTGTCATAATATAATAGAGACAGTAGATCTAGCTGGTCTGTCATAATATAATAGAGACAGTAGATCTAGCTGGTCTGTCATAATATAATAGAGACAGTAGATCTAGCTGGTCTGTCATAATATAATAGAGACAGTAGATCTAGCTGGTCTGTCATAATATAATAGAGACAGTAGATCTAGCTGGTCTGTCATAATATAATAGAGACAGTAGATCTAGCTGGTCTGTCATAATATAATAGAGACAGTAGATCTAGCTGGTCTGTCATAATATAATAGAGACAGTAGATCTAGCTGGTCTGTCATAATATAATAGAGACAGTAGATCTAGCTGGTCTGTCATAATATAATAGAGACAGTAGATCTAGCTGGTCTGTCATAATATAATAGAGACAGTAGATCTAGCTGGTCTGTCATAATATAATAGAGACAGTAGATCTAGCTGGTCTGTCATAATATAATAGAGACAGTAGATCTAGCTGGTCTGTCATAATATAATAGAGACAGTAGATCTAGCTGGTCTGTCATAATATAATAGAGACAGTAGATCTAGCTGGTCTGTCATAATATAATAGAGACAGTAGATCTAGCTGGTCTGTCATAATATAATAGAGACAGTAGATCTAGCTGGTCTGTCATAATATAATAGAGACAGTAGATCTAGCTGGTCTGTCATAATATAATAGAGACAGTAGATCTAGCTGGTCTGTCATAATATAATAGAGACAGTAGATCTAGCTGGTCTGTCATAATATAATAGAGACAGTAGATCTAGCTGGTCTGTCATAATATAATAGAGACAGTAGATCTAGCTGGTCTGTCATAATATAATAGAGACAGTAGATCTAGCTGGTCTGTCATAATATAATAGAGACAGTAGATCTAGCTGGTCTGTCATAATATAATAGAGACAGTAGATCTAGCTGGTCTGTCATAATATAATAGAGACAGTAGATCTAGCTGGTCTGTCATAATATAATAGAGACAGTAGATCTAGCTGGTCTGTCATAATATAATAGAGACAGTAGATCTAGCTGGTCTGTCATAATATAATAGAGACAGTAGATCTAGCTGGTCTGTCATAATATAATAGAGACAGTAGATCTAGCTGGTCTGTCATAATATAATAGAGACAGTAGATCTAGCTGGTCTGTCATAATATAATAGAGACAGTAGATCTAGCTGGTCTGTCATAATATAATAGAGACAGTAGATCTAGCTGGTCTGTCATAATATAATAGAGACAGTAGATCTAGCTGGTCTGTCATAATATAATAGAGACAGTAGATCTAGCTGGTCTGTCATAATATAATAGAGACAGTAGATCTAGCTGGTCTGTCATAATATAATAGAGACAGTAGATCTAGCTGGTCTGTCATAATATAATAGAGACAGTAGATCTAGCTGGTCTGTCATAATATAATAGAGACAGTAGATCTAGCTGGTCTGTCATAATATAATAGAGACAGTAGATCTAGCTGGTCTGTCATAATATAATAGAGACAGTAGATCTAGCTGGTCTGTCATAATATAATAGAGACAGTAGATCTAGCTGGTCTGTCATAATATAATAGAGACAGTAGATCTAGCTGGTCTGTCATAATATAATAGAGACAGTAGATCTAGCTGGTCTGTCATAATATAATAGAGACAGTAGATCTAGCTGGTCTGTCATAATATAATAGAGACAGTAGATCTAGCTGGTCTGTCATAATATAATAGAGACAGTAGATCTAGCTGGTCTGTCATAATATAATAGAGACAGTAGATCTAGCTGGTCTGTCATAATATAATAGAGACAGTAGATCTAGCTGGTCTGTCATAATATAATAGAGACAGTAGATCTAGCTGGTCTGTCATAATATAATAGAGACAGTAGATCTAGCTGGTCTGTCATAATATAATAGAGACAGTAGATCTAGCTGGTCTGTCATAATATAATAGAGACAGTAGATCTAGCTGGTCTGTCATAATATAATAGAGACAGTAGATCTAGCTGGTCTGTCATAATATAATAGAGACAGTAGATCTAGCTGGTCTGTCATAATATAATAGAGACAGTAGATCTAGCTGGTCTGTCATAATATAATAGAGACAGTAGATCTAGCTGGTCTGTCATAATATAATAGAGACAGTAGATCTAGCTGGTCTGTCATAATATAATAGAGACAGTAGATCTAGCTGGTCTGTCATAATATAATAGAGACAGTAGATCTAGCTGGTCTGTCATAATATAATAGAGACAGTAGATCTAGCTGGTCTGTCATAATATAATAGAGACAGTAGATCTAGCTGGTCTGTCATAATATAATAGAGACAGTAGATCTAGCTGGTCTGTCATAATATAATAGAGACAGTAGATCTAGCTGGTCTGTCATAATATAATAGAGACAGTAGATCTAGCTGGTCTGTCATAATATAATAGAGACAGTAGATCTAGCTGGTCTGTCATAATATAATAGAGACAGTAGATCTAGCTGGTCTGTCATAATATAATAGAGACAGTAGATCTAGCTGGTCTGTCATAATATAATAGAGACAGTAGATCTAGCTGGTCTGTCATAATATAATAGAGACAGTAGATCTAGCTGGTCTGTCATAATATAATAGAGACAGTAGATCTAGCTGGTCTGTCATAATATAATAGAGACAGTAGATCTAGCTGGTCTGTCATAATATAATAGAGACAGTAGATCTAGCTGGTCTGTCATAATATAATAGAGACAGTAGATCTAGCTGGTCTGTCATAATATAATAGAGACAGTAGATCTAGCTGGTCTGTCATAATATAATAGAGACAGTAGATCTAGCTGGTCTGTCATAATATAATAGAGACAGTAGATCTAGCTGGTCTGTCATAATATAATAGAGACAGTAGATCTAGCTGGTCTGTCATAATATAATAGAGACAGTAGATCTAGCTGGTCTGTCATAATATAATAGAGACAGTAGATCTAGCTGGTCTGTCATAATATAATAGAGACAGTAGATCTAGCTGGTCTGTCATAATATAATAGAGACAGTAGATCTAGCTGGTCTGTCATAATATAATAGAGACAGTAGATCTAGCTGGTCTGTCATAATATAATAGAGACAGTAGATCTAGCTGGTCTGTCATAATATAATAGAGACAGTAGATCTAGCTGGTCTGTCATAATATAATAGAGACAGTAGATCTAGCTGGTCTGTCATAATATAATAGAGACAGTAGATCTAGCTGGTCTGTCATAATATAATAGAGACAGTAGATCTAGCTGGTCTGTCATAATATAATAGAGACAGTAGATCTAGCTGGTCTGTCATAATATAATAGAGACAGTAGATCTAGCTGGTCTGTCATAATATAATAGAGACAGTAGATCTAGCTGGTCTGTCATAATATAATAGAGACAGTAGATCTAGCTGGTCTGTCATAATATAATAGAGACAGTAGATCTAGCTGGTCTGTCATAATATAATAGAGACAGTAGATCTAGCTGGTCTGTCATAATATAATAGAGACAGTAGATCTAGCTGGTCTGTCATAATATAATAGAGACAGTAGATCTAGCTGGTCTGTCATAATATAATAGAGACAGTAGATCTAGCTGGTCTGTCATAATATAATAGAGACAGTAGATCTAGCTGGTCTGTCATAATATAATAGAGACAGTAGATCTAGCTGGTCTGTCATAATATAATAGAGACAGTAGATCTAGCTGGTCTGTCATAATATAATAGAGACAGTAGATCTAGCTGGTCTGTCATAATATAATAGAGACAGTAGATCTAGCTGGTCTGTCATAATATAATAGAGACAGTAGATCTAGCTGGTCTGTCATAATATAATAGAGACAGTAGATCTAGCTGGTCTGTCATAATATAATAGAGACAGTAGATCTAGCTGGTCTGTCATAATATAATAGAGACAGTAGATCTAGCTGGTCTGTCATAATATAATAGAGACAGTAGATCTAGCTGGTCTGTCATAATATAATAGAGACAGTAGATCTAGCTGGTCTGTCATAATATAATAGAGACAGTAGATCTAGCTGGTCTGTCATAATATAATAGAGACAGTAGATCTAGCTGGTCTGTCATAATATAATAGAGACAGTAGATCTAGCTGGTCTGTCATAATATAATAGAGACAGTAGATCTAGCTGGTCTGTCATAATATAATAGAGACAGTAGATCTAGCTGGTCTGTCATAATATAATAGAGACAGTAGATCTAGCTGGTCTGTCATAATATAATAGAGACAGTAGATCTAGCTGGTCTGTCATAATATAATAGAGACAGTAGATCTAGCTGGTCTGTCATAATATAATAGAGACAGTAGATCTAGCTGGTCTGTCATAATATAATAGAGACAGTAGATCTAGCTGGTCTGTCATAATATAATAGAGACAGTAGATCTAGCTGGTCTGTCATAATATAATAGAGACAGTAGATCTAGCTGGTCTGTCATAATATAATAGAGACAGTAGATCTAGCTGGTCTGTCATAATATAATAGAGACAGTAGATCTAGCTGGTCTGTCATAATATAATAGAGACAGTAGATCTAGCTGGTCTGTCATAATATAATAGAGACAGTAGATCTAGCTGGTCTGTCATAATATAATAGAGACAGTAGATCTAGCTGGTCTGTCATAATATAATAGAGACAGTAGATCTAGCTGGTCTGTCATAATATAATAGAGACAGTAGATCTAGCTGGTCTGTCATAATATAATAGAGACAGTAGATCTAGCTGGTCTGTCATAATATAATAGAGACAGTAGATCTAGCTGGTCTGTCATAATATAATAGAGACAGTAGATCTAGCTGGTCTGTCATAATATAATAGAGACAGTAGATCTAGCTGGTCTGTCATAATATAATAGAGACAGTAGATCTAGCTGGTCTGTCATAATATAATAGAGACAGTAGATCTAGCTGGTCTGTCATAATATAATAGAGACAGTAGATCTAGCTGGTCTGTCATAATATAATAGAGACAGTAGATCTAGCTGGTCTGTCATAATATAATAGAGACAGTAGATCTAGCTGGTCTGTCATAATATAATAGAGACAGTAGATCTAGCTGGTCTGTCATAATATAATAGAGACAGTAGATCTAGCTGGTCTGTCATAATATAATAGAGACAGTAGATCTAGCTGGTCTGTCATAATATAATAGAGACAGTAGATCTAGCTGGTCTGTCATAATATAATAGAGACAGTAGATCTAGCTGGTCTGTCATAATATAATAGAGACAGTAGATCTAGCTGGTCTGTCATAATATAATAGAGACAGTAGATCTAGCTGGTCTGTCATAATATAATAGAGACAGTAGATCTAGCTGGTCTGTCATAATATAATAGAGACAGTAGATCTAGCTGGTCTGTCATAATATAATAGAGACAGTAGATCTAGCTGGTCTGTCATAATATAATAGAGACAGTAGATCTAGCTGGTCTGTCATAATATAATAGAGACAGTAGATCTAGCTGGTCTGTCATAATATAATAGAGACAGTAGATCTAGCTGGTCTGTCATAATATAATAGAGACAGTAGATCTAGCTGGTCTGTCATAATATAATAGAGACAGTAGATCTAGCTGGTCTGTCATAATATAATAGAGACAGTAGATCTAGCTGGTCTGTCATAATATAATAGAGACAGTAGATCTAGCTGGTCTGTCATAATATAATAGAGACAGTAGATCTAGCTGGTCTGTCATAATATAATAGAGACAGTAGATCTAGCTGGTCTGTCATATATAATAGAGACAGTAGATCTAGCTGGTCTGTCATAATATAATAGAGACAGTAGATCTAGCTGGTCTGTCATAATATAATAGAGACAGTAGATCTAGCTGGTCTGTCATAATATAATAGAGACAGTAGATCTAGCTGGTCTGTCATAATATAATAGAGACAGTAGATCTAGCTGGTCTGTCATAATATAATAGAGACAGTAGATCTAGCTGGTCTGTCATAATATAATAGAGACAGTAGATCTAGCTGGTCTGTCATAATATAATAGAGACAGTAGATCTAGCTGGTCTGTCATAATATAATAGAGACAGTAGATCTAGCTGGTCTGTCATAATATAATAGAGACAGTAGATCTAGCTGGTCTGTCATAATATAATAGAGACAGTAGATCTAGCTGGTCTGTCATAATATAATAGAGACAGTAGATCTAGCTGGTCTGTCATAATATAATAGAGACAGTAGATCTAGCTGGTCTGTCATAATATAATAGAGACAGTAGATCTAGCTGGTCTGTCATAATATAATAGAGACAGTAGATCTAGCTGGTCTGTCATAATATAATAGAGACAGTCACGAGCTGGTCTGTCAAAGCCCGTAACAAAGGAGCAACGTGGAGATAAGGAGTAACAAAATATATATTTATTAACTAAAGCAACTAAGGAAAATATACAATGGTGTGTGTGTAATCAGTAATCAGTAGTGTAAGTGAGTGTTTTGCATGAATGTGATAATGCAGGGTGTTGAAAGGTGCCAAAGCAAACAACAAAAGGCCACCAACAACCACAACACAATCTACAAAGGTGTCTGCATGGAGAGAGTCTCCTCCATGAATGGGGAAGTGGTGTA
>NW_022262192.1:0-9875 GCF_002021735.2 Oncorhynchus kisutch | reverse complement strand
TAGATCTAGCTGGTCTGTCATAATATAATAGAGACAGTAGATCTAGCTGGTCAGTCATAATATAATAGAGACAGTAGATCTAGCTGGTCTGTCATAATATAATAGAGACAGTAGATCTAGCTGGTCTGTCATATAATAGAGACAGTAGATCTAGCTGGTCTGTCATAATATAATAGAGACAGTAGATCTAGCTGGTCTGTCATAATATAATAGAGACAGTAGATCTAGCTGGTCTGTCATAATATAATAGAGACAGTAGATCTAGCTGGTCTGTCATAATATAATAGAGACAGTAGATCTAGCTGGTCTGTCATAATATAATAGAGACAGTAGATCTAGCTGGTCTGTCATAATATAATAGAGACAGTAGATCTAGCTGGTCTGTCATAATATAATAGAGACAGTAGATCTAGCTGGTCTGTCATAATATAATAGAGACAGTAGATCTAGCTGGTCTGTCATAATATAATAGAGACAGTAGATCTAGCTGGTCTGTCATAATATAATAGAGACAGTAGATCTAGCTGGTCTGTCATAATATAATAGAGACAGTAGATCTAGCTGGTCTGTCATAATATAATAGAGACAGTAGATCTAGCTGGTCTGTCATAATATAATAGAGACAGTAGATCTAGCTGGTCTGTCATAATATAATAGAGACAGTAGATCTAGCTGGTCTGTCATAATATAATAGAGACAGTAGATCTAGCTGGTCTGTCATAATATAATAGAGACAGTAGATCTAGCTGGTCTGTCATAATATAATAGAGACAGTAGATCTAGCTGGTCTGTCATAATATAATAGAGACAGTAGATCTAGCTGGTCTGTCATAATATAATAGAGACAGTAGATCTAGCTGGTCTGTCATAATATAATAGAGACAGTAGATCTAGCTGGTCTGTCATAATATAATAGAGACAGTAGATCTAGCTGGTCTGTCATAATATAATAGAGACAGTAGATCTAGCTGGTCTGTCATAATATAATAGAGACAGTAGATCTAGCTGGTCTGTCATAATATAATAGAGACAGTAGATCTAGCTGGTCTGTCATAATATAATAGAGACAGTAGATCTAGCTGGTCTGTCATAATATAATAGAGACAGTAGATCTAGCTGGTCTGTCATAATATAATAGAGACAGTAGATCTAGCTGGTCTGTCATAATATAATAGAGACAGTAGATCTAGCTGGTCTGTCATAATATAATAGAGACAGTAGATCTAGCTGGTCTGTCATAATATAATAGAGACAGTAGATCTAGCTGGTCTGTCATAATATAATAGAGACAGTAGATCTAGCTGGTCTGTCATAATATAATAGAGACAGTAGATCTAGCTGGTCTGTCATAATATAATAGAGACAGTAGATCTAGCTGGTCTGTCATAATATAATAGAGACAGTAGATCTAGCTGGTCTGTCATAATATAATAGAGACAGTAGATCTAGCTGGTCTGTCATAATATAATAGAGACAGTAGATCTAGCTGGTCTGTCATAATATAATAGAGACAGTAGATCTAGCTGGTCTGTCATAATATAATAGAGACAGTAGATCTAGCTGGTCTGTCATAATATAATAGAGACAGTAGATCTAGCTGGTCTGTCATAATATAATAGAGACAGTAGATCTAGCTGGTCTGTCATAATATAATAGAGACAGTAGATCTAGCTGGTCTGTCATAATATAATAGAGACAGTAGATCTAGCTGGTCTGTCATAATATAATAGAGACAGTAGATCTAGCTGGTCTGTCATAATATAATAGAGACAGTAGATCTAGCTGGTCTGTCATAATATAATAGAGACAGTAGATCTAGCTGGTCTGTCATAATATAATAGAGACAGTAGATCTAGCTGGTCTGTCATAATATAATAGAGACAGTAGATCTAGCTGGTCTGTCATAATATAATAGAGACAGTAGATCTAGCTGGTCTGTCATAATATAATAGAGACAGTAGATCTAGCTGGTCTGTCATAATATAATAGAGACAGTAGATCTAGCTGGTCTGTCATAATATAATAGAGACAGTAGATCTAGCTGGTCTGTCATAATATAATAGAGACAGTAGATCTAGCTGGTCTGTCATAATATAATAGAGACAGTAGATCTAGCTGGTCTGTCATAATATAATAGAGACAGTAGATCTAGCTGGTCTGTCATAATATAATAGAGACAGTAGATCTAGCTGGTCTGTCATAATATAATAGAGACAGTAGATCTAGCTGGTCTGTCATAATATAATAGAGACAGTAGATCTAGCTGGTCTGTCATAATATAATAGAGACAGTAGATCTAGCTGGTCTGTCATAATATAATAGAGACAGTAGATCTAGCTGGTCTGTCATAATATAATAGAGACAGTAGATCTAGCTGGTCTGTCATAATATAATAGAGACAGTAGATCTAGCTGGTCTGTCATAATATAATAGAGACAGTAGATCTAGCTGGTCTGTCATAATATAATAGAGACAGTAGATCTAGCTGGTCTGTCATAATATAATAGAGACAGTAGATCTAGCTGGTCTGTCATAATATAATAGAGACAGTAGATCTAGCTGGTCTGTCATAATATAATAGAGACAGTAGATCTAGCTGGTCTGTCATAATATAATAGAGACAGTAGATCTAGCTGGTCTGTCATAATATAATAGAGACAGTAGATCTAGCTGGTCTGTCATAATATAATAGAGACAGTAGATCTAGCTGGTCTGTCATAATATAATAGAGACAGTAGATCTAGCTGGTCTGTCATAATATAATAGAGACAGTAGATCTAGCTGGTCTGTCATAATATAATAGAGACAGTAGATCTAGCTGGTCTGTCATAATATAATAGAGACAGTAGATCTAGCTGGTCTGTCATAATATAATAGAGACAGTAGATCTAGCTGGTCTGTCATAATATAATAGAGACAGTAGATCTAGCTGGTCTGTCATAATATAATAGAGACAGTAGATCTAGCTGGTCTGTCATAATATAATAGAGACAGTAGATCTAGCTGGTCTGTCATATAATAGAGACAGTAGATCTAGCTGGTCTGTCATAATATAATAGAGACAGTAGATCTAGCTGGTCTGTCATAATATAATAGAGACAGTAGATCTAGCTGGTCTGTCATAATATAATAGAGACAGTAGATCTAGCTGGTCTGTCATAATATAATAGAGACAGTAGATCTAGCTGGTCTGTCATAATATAATAGAGACAGTAGATCTAGCTGGTCTGTCATAATATAATAGAGACAGTAGATCTAGCTGGTCTGTCATAATATAATAGAGACAGTAGATCTAGCTGGTCTGTCATAATATAATAGAGACAGTAGATCTAGCTGGTCTGTCATAATATAATAGAGACAGTAGATCTAGCTGGTCTGTCATAATATAATAGAGAGAGACAGTAGATCTAGCTGGTCTGTCATAATATAATAGAGACAGTAGATCTAGCTGGTCTGTCATAATATAATAGAGACAGTAGATCTAGCTGGTCTGTCATAATATAATAGAGACATAGAGACAGTAGATCTAGCTGGTCTGTCATAATATAATAGAGACAGTAGATCTAGCTGGTCTGTCATAATATAATAGAGACAGTAGATCTAGCTGGTCTGTCATATTATAATAGAGACAGTAGATCCCTCTGGCGATGTAGAGGTGAATCCAGGCCCTGCAGTGCCTAGCTCCACTCCTATTCCCCAGGCGCTCTCTTTTGACGACTTCTGTAACCGTAATAGCCTTGGTTTCATGCATGTTAACATTAGAAGCCTCCTCCCTAAGTTTGTTCTATTCACTGCTTTAGCACACTCTGCCAACCCGGATGTTCTAGCTGTGTCTGAATCCTGGCTTAGGAAGACCACCAAAAATCAGAATTTTAATTCCAAACTACAACATTTTCAGACAAGATAGAACTGCCAAAGGGGGCGGTGTTGCAATCTACTGCAAAGATAGCCTGCAGAGTTCTGTCCTACTATCCAGGTCTGTACCCAAACAATTTGAACTTCTACTTTTAAAAATCCACCTCTCTAAAAACAAGTCTCTCACCGTTGCCGCCTGCTATAGACCACCCTCTGCCCCCAGCTGTGCTCTGGACACCATATGTGAACTGATTGCCCCCCATCTATCTTCAGAGTTCGTGCTGCTAGGCGACCTAAACTGGAACATGCTTAACACCCCAGCCATCCTACAATCTAAACTTGATGCCCTCAATCTCACACAAATAATCAATGAACCTACCAGGTACCTCCCCAAAACCTTAAACACGGGCACCCTCATAGATATCATCCTAACCAACTTCCCCTCTAAATACACCTCTGCTGTCTTCAACCAAGATCTCAGCGATCACTGCCTCATTGCCTGCATCCGTAATGGGTCAGCGGTCAAACGACCTCCACTCATCACTGTAAAACGCTCCCTGAAACACTTCTGCGAGCAGGCCTTTCTAATCGACCTGGCCGGGGTATCCTGGAAGGATATTGATCTCATCCCGTCAGTAGAGGATGCCTGGATATTTTTTAAATGCCTTCCTAACCATCTTAAATAAACATGCCCCATTCAAGAAATTTAGAACCAGGAACAGATATAGCCCTTGGTTCTCCCCAGACCTGACTGCCCTTAACCAACACAAAAACATCCTATGGCGTTCTGCATTAGCATCGAACAGCCCCCGTGATATGCAGCTGTTCAGGGAAGCTAGAAATCATTATACACAGGCAGTTAGAAAAGCCAAGGCTAGCTTTTTCAAGCAGAAATTTGCTTCCTGCAACACTAACTCAAAAAAGTTCTGGGACACTGTAAAGTCCATGGAGAATAAGAACACCTCCTCCCAGCTGCCCACTGCACTGAAGATAGGAAACACTGTCACCACTGATAAATCCACCATAATTGAGAATTTCAATAAGCATTTTTCTACGGCTGGCCATGCTTTCCACCTGGCTACTCCTACCCCGGACAACAGCACTGCACCCCCAACAGCAACTCGCCCAAGCCTTCCCCATTTCTCCTTCTCCCAAATCCATTCAGCTGATGTTCTGAAAGAGCTGCAAAATCTGGACCCCTACAAATCAGCCGGGCTAGACAATCTGGACCCTTTCTTTCTAAAATTATCTGCCGAAATTGTTGCCACCCCTATTACTAGCCTGTTCAACCTCTCTTTCGTGTCGTCTGAGATTCCCAAAGATTGGAAAGCAGCTGCGGTCATCCCCCTCTTCAAAGGGGGGGACACTCTTGACCCAAACTGCTACAGACCTATATCTATCCTACCGTGCCTTTCTAAGGTCTTCGAAAGCCAAGTCAACAAACAGATTACCGACCATTTCGAATCTCACCATACCTTCTCTGCTATGCAATCTGGTTTCAGAGCTGGTCATGGGTGCACCTCAGCCACGCTCAAGGTCCTAAACGATATCTTAACCGCCATCGATAAGAAACATTACTGTGCAGCCGTATTCATTGATCTGGCCAAGGCTTTCGACTCTGTCAATCACCATATCCTCATCGGCAGACTCGACAGCCTTGGTTTCTCAAATGATTGCCTCGCCTGGTTCACCAACTACTTCTCTGATAGAGTTCAGTGTGTCAAATCGGAGGGTCTGCTGTCCGGACCTCTGGCAGTCTCTATGGGGGTGCCACAGGGTTCAATTCTTGGACCGACTCTCTTCTCTGTATACATCAATGAGGTCGCTCTTGCTGCTGGTGAGTCCCTGATCCACCTCTACGCAGACGACACCATTCTGTATACTTCCGGCCCTTCTTTGGACACTGTGTTAACAACCCTCCAGGCAAGCTTCAATGCCATACAACTCTCCTTCCGTGGCCTCCAATTGCTCTTAAATACAAGTAAAACTAAATGCATGCTCTTCAACCGATCGCTACCTGCACCTACCCGCCTGTCCAACATCACTACTCTGGACGGCTCTGACTTAGAATACGTGGACAACTACAAATACTTAGGTGTCTGGTTAGACTGTAAACTCTCCTTCCAGACCCATATCAAACATCTCCAATCCAAAGTTAAATCTAGAATTGGCTTCCTATTTCGCAACAAAGCATCCTTCACTCATGCTGCCAAACATACCCTTGTAAAACTGACCATCCTACCAATCCTCGACTTTGGCGATGTCATTTACAAAATAGCCTCCAATACCCTACTCAACAAATTGGATGCAGTCTATCACAGTGCAATCCGTTTTATCACCAAAGCCCCATATACTACCCACCATTGCGACCTGTACGCTCTCGTTGGCTGGCCCTCGCTTCATACTCGTCGCCAAACCCACTGGCTCCATGTCATCTACAAGACCCTGCTAGGTAAAGTCCCCCCTTATCTCAGCTCGCTGGTCACCATAGCATCTCCCACCTGTAGCACACGCTCCAGCAGGTATATCTCTCTAGTCACCCCCAAAACCAATTCTTTCTTTGGCCGCCTCTCCTTCCAGTTCTCTGCTGCCAATGACTGGAACGAACTACAAAAATCTCTGAAACTGGAAACACTTATCTCCCTCACTAGCTTTAAGCACCAACTGTCAGAGCAGCTCACAGATTACTGCACCTGTACATAGCCCACCTATAATTTAGCCCAAACAACTACCTCTTTCCCAACTGTATTTAATTTTTATTTATTTATTTATTTTGCTCCTTTGCACCCCATTATTTTTATTTCTACTTTGCACATTCTTCCATTGCAAAACTACCATTCCAGTATTTTACTTGCTATATTGTATTTACTTTGCCATCATGGCCTTTTTTGCCTTTACCTCCCTTCTCACCTCATTTGCTCACATTGTATATAGACTTGTTTATACTGCATTATTGACTGTATGTTTGTTTTTACTCCATGTGTAACTCTGTGTCGTTTTATCTGTCGAACTGCTTTGCTTTATCTTGGCCAGGTCGCAATTGTAAATGAGAACTTGTTCTCAACTTGCCTACCTGGTTAAATAAAGGTAAAATAAATAAATAAATAAAAATCTAGCTGGTCTGTCATAACATAATAGAGATAGTAGATCTAACTGATCTGTAAATATATTGAGACAGTAGATCTAGCTGGTCTGTCATAATACAATAGAGACAGTAGATCTAGCTGGTCTGTCATAATATTAGAGACAGTAGATCTAGCTGGTCTGTCATAATATAATAGAGACAGTAGATCTAGCTGGTCTGTCATAATATAATAGAGACAGTAGATCTAGCTGGTCTGTCATAATATAATAGAGACAGTAGATCTAGCTGGTCTGTCATAATATAATAGAGACAGTAGATCTAGCTGGTCTGTCATAATATAATAGAGACAGTAGATCTAGCTGGTCTGTCATATTATAATAGAGACAGTAGATCTAGCTGGTCTGTCATAATATAATAGAGACAGTAGATCTAGCTGGTCTGTCATAATATAATAGAGACAGTAGATCTAGCTGGTCTGTCATAATATAATAGAGACAGTAGATCTAGCTGGTCTGTCATAATATAATAGAGACAGTAGATCTAGCTGGTCTGTCATATTATAATAGAGACAGTAGATCTAGCTGGTCTGTCATAATAATAGACATAGAGACAGTAGATCTAGCTGGTCTGTCATAATATATAGAGACAGTAGATCTAGCTGGTCTGTCATAATATAATAGAGACAGTAGATCTAGCTGGTCTGTCAAATTATAATAGAGACAGTAGATCTAGCTGGTCTGTCATAATATAATAGAGACAGTAGATCTAGCTGGTCTGTCATAATACAATAGAGACAGTAGATCTAGCTGGTCTGTCATAATATAATAGAGACAGTAGATCTAGCTGGTCTGTCATAATATAATAGAGACAGTAGATCTAGCTGGTCTGTCATAATATCATAGAGATAGTAGATCTAGCTTGTCTGTCATAATATAATAGAGACAGTAGATCTAGCTGGTCTGTCATAATATAATAGAGACAGTAGATCTAGCTGGTCTGTCATATTATAATAGAGACAGTAGATCTAGCTGGTCTGTCATAATATAATAGAGACATAGAGACAGTAGATTTAGCTGGTCTGTCATAATATAATAGAGACAGTAGATCTAGCTGGTCTGTCATAATATAACAGAGACAGTAGATCTAGCTGGTCTGTCATAATATTATAGAGACAGTAGATCTAGCTGGTCTGTCATAATATAATAGAGACAGTAGATCTAGCTGGTATGTCAATATAATAGAGACTGTAGATCTAGCTGGTCTGTCATAATATAATAGAGACAGTAGATCTAGCTGGTCTGTCATAATATAATAGAGACAGTAGATCTAGCTGGTCTGTCATAATTAAAGAGACAGTAGATCTAGCTGGTTGTCATAATAAATAGAGACAGTAGATCTAGCTGGTCTGTCATAATAATAGAGACAGTAGATCTAGCTGGTCTGTCAAATAAATAGAGACAGTAATCTAGCTGGTCTGTCATAATAATAGAGACGTAGATCTAGCTGGTCTGTCATAATATAAGAGACAGTAGATCTAGCTGGTCTGTCATAATATAATAGAGACAGTAGATCTAGCTGGTCTGTCATAATATAATAGAGACAGTAGATCTAGCTGGTCTGTCATATTATAATAGAGACAGTAGATCTAGCTGGTCTGTCATAATATAATAGAGACAGTAGATCTAGCTGGTCTGTCATAATATAATAGAGACAGTAGATCTAGCTGGTCTGTCATAATATATAGAGACATAGAGGCAGTAGATCTAGCTGGTCTGTCATAATATAATAGAGACAGTAGATCTAGCTGGTCTGTCATAATATAATAGAGAGTAGATCTAGCTGGTCTGTCATAATATAATAGAGACAGTAGATCTAGCTGGTCTGTCATAATAATAGAGACAGTAGATCTAGCTGGTCTGTCATAATATAATAGAGACAGTAGATCTAGCTGGTCTGTCATAATATAATAGAGACAGTAGATCTAGCTGGTCTGTCATAATATAATAGAGACAGTAGATCTAGCTGGTCTGTCATTATAATAGAGACAGTAGATCTAGTGGCTGTCATAATATAATAGAATAAGAGACAGTAGATAGCTGGTCTGTCATAAATAATAGAGACAGTAGATCTAGCTGGTCTGTCATAATATAGAGACAGTAGATCTAGCTGGTCTGTCATAATATAATAGAGACAGTAGATCTAGCTGGTCTGTCATAATATTAATAGAGACAGTAGATCTAGCTGGTCTGTCATAATATAATAGAGACAGTAGATCTAGCTGGTCTGTCATAATATAATAGAGACAGTAGATCTAGCTGGTCTGTCATAATAAATAGAGAAAGTAGATCTAGCTGGTCTGTCATAATATAAGAGGACAGTAGATCTAGCTGGTCTGTCAAATACATGAGAGACAGTAGATCTAGTGGTCTGTCATAATATAATAGGACAGTAGATCTAGCTGGTCTCATAATAAATAGAACAGTAGATCAGCTGGTCTGTAATATATAATAGAGACAGTAGATCTAGCTGGTCTGTCATAATATAATAGAGACAGTAGAGTTAGCTGGTCTGTCATAAATAATAGAGACAGTAGATCTAGCTAATCGTATAATATAATAGGACGAGGTAGATCTAGCTGGTCTGTCATAATATATAGAGACAGTAGATCTACTGGCCTGGCATAAGATTTTAGACACGTAGATCTAGCTGGTCTGTCATAATATAATAGAGACAGTAGATCTAGCTGTCTCTTATACACATCTAGATGTGTATAATAGAGACAGCAGATCTAGCTGGTCTGTCATAATATAACAGAGACAGTAGATCTAGCTGGTCTGTCATAATATAATAGAGACAGAGATCTAGCTGGCTGTCATATACAATAGAGACAGTAGATCTAGCTGTCTGTCATAATATAATAGAGACAGTAGAGACG
>NW_022262191.1:0-9951 GCF_002021735.2 Oncorhynchus kisutch | reverse complement strand
GCCCCTCTCTGATGCGCACCGCATGTTTGTGGAGAACCTGGTGCTAAATCACTCGTAGACGACCTGATTCTGGGTCAGGGTTTCGTGCGTAGCAGAAGCAGCTCACTCGCTGCGATCTATTGAAAGTCAGCCCTCGATCCAAGCTTTTGTCGGGACGGAAGGCGTCTTCCTCCACCCCCCTCTTCAGTACAAATGGGTTACCAGGTGCACATAGATGCACCAGGAGCCAGAGTTCGATAGCCCAAAAAGAGAGTGGGCAATCGGACTAAGGAAGGTGGGTACCAGTTAGAAAAGTACCATAGGTACCTGGTAACCAAAAGACCAAGAGAGAGTGGGCAACTCAGAGTTCGATAGCCCAAAAAGAGAGTGGGCAATCGGACTAAGGAAGGTGGGTACCAGTTAGAAAAGTACCATAGGTACCTGGTAACCAAAAGACCCAAGAGAGAGTGGGCAACTCAGAGTTCGATAGCCCAAAAAGAGAGTGGGCAATCGGACTAAGGAAGGTGGGTACCAGTTAGAAAAGTACCATAGGTACCTGGTAACCAAAAGACCCAAGAGAGAGTGGGCAACTCAGAGTTCGATAGCCCAAAAAGAGAGTGGGCAATCGGACTAAGGAAGGTGGGGTACCAGTTAGAAAAGTACCATAGGTACCTGGTAACCCAAAGACCCAAGAGAGAGTGGGCAACTCAGAGTCCGATAGCCCAAAAAAGAGGTGGGCAATCGGACTAAGGAAGGTGGGGTACCAGTTAGAAAAGTACCATAGGTACCTGGTAACCCAAAGACCCAAGAGAGAGTGGGCAACTCAGAGTTCGATAGCCCAAAAAGAGAGTGGGCAATCAGGTAGAACAGTACCACCGGCAACCCAGTGTGGACTTAGGTTCTGGGTGGAAAGCGCCCGGGTGACCAGGTGCACATGGGCCTTTTTAGGTCACCAGGTGCACGCGATCCATTTGGGTGACCAGGTGCACGAGATCCATTTTGGGTGACCAGGTGCACATGGGCCTTTTAGGTCACCAGGTGCACGCGATCCATTTGGGTGACCAGGTGCACGAGATCCATTTTGGGTGACCAGGTGCACGCGGTTCTTAACAGCGCGGCTATATGCTTTATTGTCCGAGGAAGGGTGCTTAAGTGTGGGTGCCCTGGTTCACCTGGTGTGCGAGGTTGTGGAGGGGGGGTCCCTGCTGGAATCATCCCGGAAATAGAGTGGTGTTCCCGGGTGGTGAGTGAGGGCCTACCTGCCTGTATGTGTAATCTCATGCCCAGAGAGAGAGAGGCCTGTTCCTGGATAGGGAGTGAGGCCTTTAGGGATTTATGTGTACTCTCATGCCCAGAGAGATAGGCCTGTTCCTGGATAGGGAGTGAGGCCTTTAGGTCTGTAGGTCAATAGTTCCACTTCCTTAAGGGGGGCAGAGCAGTCAGCCTCTGTGGAGGTGAGCTGCTCTGTCCCCCTTTTTTTTGGCCTAATTCCCCAATCACCATACCCAGAGTTGGACAGGCACTTTAGGGATTTATGTGTACTCTCATGCCCAGAGAGAGAGGCCTGTTCTGGATAGGGAGTGAGGCCTTTAGGTCTGTAGGTCAATAGTTCCACTGTCCTTAAGGGGGGCAGAGCAGTCAGCCTCTGTGGAGGTGAGCTGCTCTGTCCCCCTTTTTTTTGGCCTATTCCCCATCACCATACCCAGAGTTGGACAGGCCCTTTAGGGATTATGTGTACTCTCATGCCCAGAGAGAGAGGCCTGTTCCTGGATAGGGAGTTAGGCCTTTAGGTCTGTAGGTCAATAGTTCCACTGTCCTTAAGGGGGGCAGAGCAGTCAGCCTCTGTGGAGGTGAGCTGCTCTGTCCCCTTTTTTTTTGGCCTAATTCCCCAATCACCATACCCAGAGTTGGACAGGCCCTTTAGGGATTTATGTGTACTCTCATGCCCAGAGAGAGAGGCCTGTTCCTGGATAGGGAGTTAGGCCTTTAGGTCTGAAGGTCAATAGTTCCACTGTCCTTAAGGGGGGCAGAGCAGTCAGCCTCTGTGGAGGTGAGCTGCTCTGTCCCCCTTTTTTTTTGGCCCTTCCCCAATCACCATACAAAGAGTTGGACATATGCAATTTTCTATGTTCTGGTGATTGATTTAACATCCATTGGGTTACCGATGCACGTTGTTTCATCACCAGGTGCACAACAATGGTATCCATAAAAATAGTTTAAACATCCATAAAGCACTCAGACTGGCGCCCATGGATAGAGGGCCATGGCATAGCAAAATCCCACTATCAGAGTCCCATAGTGGGTATTAATATCAGAATGACCGACAAGTGCATTTAGGACAGTCTTTTTATTTTTAGGTTACCAGGTGCCCTACCTTGAACCACCTTACGAGGTGACTACTTTAAATTAGGATATTATTTTAGGTTACCAGTTGCACGTCTATTTATGTTTTAATGCAAAATCGTAATATTTTTATATAAATGATTAAAAAATACTTCCCGAGGGCTAGAGGTCCCAAATTTCGTCTCATACCCTCTCTCTCAATGGGCAACAAGTAGAGCATGTCAAAACAAAATTGCCCTAACAGGCACCTATGTTTCCTGTAACATTCACTATTTTCCAAAAACTTAAAACACACGATTTTCTATTCAAATTTTTTATACCAAAAATGGTTTTAATTACATGTACATTATCGTCTATGTGTGCCCTTTAGTTAAAAAAAAAACCCCATCCAGATTGGACTTGTACTTTTGATTTATTCACGTTTTGGTGTTTTCAGCATATAGCCCAAGATGGCGTCCAACAAAGGTCAAATAAGGTTTTGAGGCCAGATAGAGGCATATAACCTGGTTAGCTGGTGTTTGGCCTTAGGCTTGTATGTCCCTTCATCCCATGAGAGAGGAGTTTAGCCTTTTAAGCTCTCTGTGTCCTCTCATTCCAAGAAAAAGTCATTTTAAACCGGTTAGGTCAAATAAGGCCTTGAGGCCTGTTTGTGACCTCTGATGCCCAGATAGAGGCATATAACCTGGTTAGGGGGTGTTTGGCCTTTAGGCCTGTTAATGGTCCCTTCATCCCATGAGAGAGAGTTTAGCCTTTAAGCCTCTCTGTGTCCTCTCATTCCCAGAAAAAGTCATTTGACCGGGTAGGTCAAATAAGGCCTTGAGGCCTGTTTGTGACCTCTGATGCCCAGATAGAGGCATATAACCTGGTTAGGGGTGTTTGGCCTTTAGGCCTGTATGTCCCTTCATCCATGAGAGAGAGTTTAACTTTTTAAGCCTCTCTGTGTCTTCTTATTCATAATCTTTTATTTTTGGGTTACCGCTTGTATAGCAATCAGTATCCATCGTGAAATTCAAAGTGTCCATAATGCACTCAGGTCGCCCCCAGACAGAGAGAGGGCCGTATTAGGGTGTTTCCAGAGCGGCATTAATATCAGAATGACCCTTAAATGCATTTAGGACCATATTTGAATTTTTGGGTTACCAGATGCACGTTTTCAATCACCAGGTGCACGGTTTCAATCACCAGGTGCACGGCTCTATTTCCTCCTCCAGCACTTGTCAAACAGTCCATAAAGCACCCAGGACGGCCCTGAGTGAAAGAGGGCCGTAGTAGGGTGCTCCTATAGCGGGCATTAAAATCAGAATGACCGTTAAATGCATTTATGACCATATTTGTGTTTTTGGGTTACCGCTTGTATAGCAATCAGTATCCATCGTGAAATTTCAAAGTGTCCATAATGCACTCAGGTCGCCCCCGACAGAGAGAGGGCCGTAGTAGGGTGTTTCCATAGCGGGCATTAATATCAGAATGACCCTTAAATGCATTTAGGACCATATTTGAATTTTTGGGTTACCAGATGCACGTTTTCAATCACCAGGTGCACGGTTTCAATCACCAGGTGCACGGCTCTATTTCCTCCTCCAGCACTTGTCAAACAGTCCATAAAGCACCCAGGACGGCCCTGAGTGAAAGAGGGCCGTAGTAGGGTGCTCCTATAGCGGGCATTAAAATCAGAATGACCGTTAAATGCATTTATGACCATATTTGTGTTTTTGGGTTACCAGATGCACGGTTTCAATCACCAGGTGCACGGCTCTATTTCCTCCTCCAGCACTTGTCAAACAGTCCATAAAGCACCCAGGACGGCCCTGAGTGAAAGAGGGCCGTAGTAGGGTGCTCCTATAGCGGGCATTAAAATCAGAATGACCGTTAAATGCATTTATGACCATATTTGTGTTTTTGGGTTACCAGATGCACGGTTTCAATCACCAGGTGCACGGCTCTATTTCCTCCTCCAGCACTTGTCAAACAGTCCATAAAGCACCCAGGACGGCCCTGAGTGAAAGAGGGCCGTAGTAGGGTGCTCCTATAGCGGGCATTAAAATCAGAATGACCGTTAAATGCATTTATGACCATATTTGTGTTTTTGGGTTACCGCTTGTATAGCAATCAGTATCCATTCGTGAAATTTCAAAGTGTCCATAATGCACTCAGGTCGCCCCCGACAGAGAGAGGGCCGTAGTAGGGTGTTTCCATAGCGGGCATTAATATCAGAATGACCCTTAAATGCATTTAGGACCATATTTGAATTTTTGGGTTACCAGATGCACGTTTTCAATCACCAGGTGCACGGTTTCAATCACCAGGTGCACGGCTCTATTTCCTCCTCCAGCACTTGTCAAACAGTCCATAAAGCACCCAGGACGGCCCTGAGTGAAAGAGGGCCGTAGTAGGGTGCTCCTATAGCGGGCATTAAAATCAGAATGACCGTTAAATGCATTTATGACCATATTTGTGTTTTTGGGTTACCAGATGCACGGTTTCAATCACCAGGTGCACGGCTCTATTTCCTCCTCCAGCACTTGTCAAACAGTCCATAAAGCACCCAGGACGGCCCTGAGTGAAAGAGGGCCGTAGTAGGGTGCTCCTATAGCGGGCATTAAAATCAGAATGACCGTTAAATGCATTTATGACCATATTTGTGTTTTTGGGTTACCGCTTGTATAGCAATCAGTATCCATCGTGAAATTTCAAAGTGTCCATAATGCACTCAGGTCGCCCCCGACAGAGAGAGGGCCGTAGTAGGGTGTTTCCATAGCGGGCATTAATATCAGAATGACCCTTAAATGCATTTAGGACCATATTTGAATTTTTGGGTTACCAGATGCACGTTTTCAATCACCAGGTGCACGGTTTCAATCACCAGGTGCACGGCTCTATTTCCTCCTCCAGCACTTGTCAAACAGTCCATAAAGCACCCAGGACGGCCCTGAGTGAAAGAGGGCCGTAGTAGGGTGCTCCTATAGCGGGCATTAAAATCAGAATGACCGTTAAATGCATTTATGACCATATTTGTGTTTTTGGGTTACCAGATGCACGGTTTCAATCACCAGGTGCACGGCTCTATTTCCTCCTCCAGCACTTGTCAAACAGTCCATAAAGCACCCAGGACGGCCCTGAGTGAAAGAGGGCCGTAGTAGGGTGCTCCTATAGCGGGCATTAAAATCAGAATGACCGTTAAATGCATTTATGACCATATTTGTGTTTTTGGGTTACCAGATGCACGGTTTCAATCACCAGGTGCACGGCTCTATTTCCTCCTCCAGCACTTGTCAAACAGTCCATAAAGCACCCAGGACGGCCCTGAGTGAAAGAGGGCCGTAGTAGGGTGCTCCTATAGCGGGCATTAAAATCAGAATGACCGTTAAATGCATTTATGACCATATTTGTGTTTTTGGGTTACCGCTTGTATAGCAATCAGTATCCATCGTGAAATTTCAAAGTGTCCATAATGCACTCAGGTCGCCCCCGACAGAGAGAGGGCCGTAGTAGGGTGTTTCCATAGCGGGCATTAATATCAGAATGACCTTAAATGCATTTAGGACCATATTTGAATTTTTGGGTTACCAGATGCACGTTTTCAATCACCAGGTGCACGGTTTCAATCACCAGGTGCACGGCTCTATTTCCTCCTCCAGCACTTGTCAAACAGTCCATAAAGCACCCAGGACGGCCCTGAGTGAAAGAGGGCCGTAGTAGGGTGCTCCTATAGCGGGCATTAAAATCAGAATGACCGTTAAATGCATTTATGACCATATTTGTGTTTTTGGGTTACCAGATGCACGGTTTCAATCACCAGGTGCACGGCTCTATTTCCTCCTCCAGCACTTGTCAAACAGTCCATAAAGCACCCAGGACGGCCCTGAGTGAAAGAGGGCCGTAGTAGGGTGCTCCTATAGCGGGCATTAAAATCAGAATGACCGTTAAATGCATTTATGACCATATTTGTGTTTTTGGGTTACCAGATGCACGGTTTCAATCACCAGGTGCACGGCTCTATTTCCTCCTCCAGCACTTGTCAAACAGTCCATAAAGCACCCAGGACGGCCCTGAGTGAAAGAGGGCCGTAGTAGGGTGCTCCTATAGCGGGCATTAAAATCAGAATGACCGTTAAATGCATTTATGACCATATTTGTGTTTTGGGTTACCAGATGCACGGTTTCAATCACCAGGTGCACGGCTCTATTTCCTCCTCCAGCACTTGTCAAACAGTCCATAAAGCACCCAGGACGGCCCTGAGTGAAAGAGGGCCGTAGTAGGGTGCTCCTATAGCGGGCATTAAAATCAGAATGACCGTTAAATGCATTTATGACCATATTTGTGTTTTTGGGTTACCGCTTGTATAGCAATCAGTATCCATCGTGAAATTTCAAAGTGTCCATAATGCACTCAGGTCGCCCCCGACAGAGAGAGGGCCGTAGTAGGGTGTTTCCATAGCGGGCATTAATATCAGAATGACCCTTAAATGCATTTAGGACCATATTTGAATTTTTGGGTTACCAGATGCACGTTTTCAATCACCAGGTGCACGGTTTCAATCACCAGGTGCACGGCTCTATTTCCTCCTCCAGCACTTGTCAAACAGTCCATAAAGCACCCAGGACGGCCCTGAGTGAAAGAGGGCCGTAGTAGGGTGCTCCTATAGCGGGCATTAAAATCAGAATGACCGTTAAATGCATTTATGACCATATTTGTGTTTTGGGTTACCAGATGCACGGTTTCAATCACCAGGTGCACGGCTCTATTTCCTCCTCCAGCACTTGTCAAACAGTCCATAAAGCACCCAGGACGGCCCTGAGTGAAAGAGGGCCGTAGTAGGGTGCTCCTATAGCGGGCATTAAAATCAGAATGACCGTTAAATGCATTTATGACCATATTTGTGTTTTTGGGTTACCGCTTGTATAGCAATCAGTATCCATCGTGAAATTTCAAAGTGTCCATAATGCACTCAGGTCGCCCCCGACAGAGAGAGGGCCGTAGTAGGGTGTTTCCATAGCGGGCATTAATATCAGAATGACCCTTAAATGCATTTAGGACCATATTTGAATTTTTGGGTTACCAGATGCACGTTTTCAATCACCAGGTGCACGGTTTCAATCACCAGGTGCACGGCTCTATTTCCTCCTCCAGCACTTGTCAAACAGTCCATAAAGCACCCAGGACGGCCCTGAGTGAAAGAGGGCCGTAGTAGGGTGCTCCTATAGCGGGCATTAAAATCAGAATGACCGTTAAATGCATTTATGACCATATTTGTGTTTTTGGGTTACCAGATGCACGGTTTCAATCACCAGGTGCACGGCTCTATTTCCTCCTCCAGCACTTGTCAAACAGTCCATAAAGCACCCAGGACGGCCCTGAGTGAAAGAGGGCCGTAGTAGGGTGCTCCTATAGCGGGCATTAAAATCAGAATGACCGTTAAATGCATTTATGACCATATTTGTGTTTTTGGGTTACCGCTTGTATAGCAATCAGTATCCATCGTGAAATTTCAAAGTGTCCATAATGCACTCAGGTCGCCCCCGACAGAGAGAGGGCCGTAGTAGGGTGTTTCCATAGCGGGCATTAATATCAGAATGACCCTTAAATGCATTTAGGACCATATTTGAATTTTTGGGTTACCAGATGCACGTTTTCAATCACCAGGTGCACGGTTTCAATCACCAGGTGCACGGCTCTATTTCCTCCTCCAGCACTTGTCAAACAGTCCATAAAGCACCCAGGACGGCCCTGAGTGAAAGAGGGCCGTAGTAGGGTGCTCCTATAGCGGGCATTAAAATCAGAATGACCGTTAAATGCATTTATGACCATATTTGTGTTTTGGGTTACCAGATGCACGGTTTCAATCACCAGGTGCACGGCTCTATTTCCTCCTCCAGCACTTGTCAAACAGTCCATAAAGCACCCAGGACGGCCCTGAGTGAAAGAGGGCCGTAGTAGGGTGCTCCTATAGCGGGCATTAAAATCAGAATGACCGTTAAATGCATTTATGACCATATTTGTGTTTTTGGGTTACCGCTTGTATAGCAATCAGTATCCATCGTGAAATTTCAAAGTGTCCATAATGCACTCAGGTCGCCCCCGACAGAGAGAGGGCCGTAGTAGGGTGTTTCCATAGCGGGCATTAATATCAGAATGACCCTTAAATGCATTTAGGACCATATTTGAATTTTTGGGTTACCAGATGCACGTTTTCAATCACCAGGTGCACGGTTTCAATCACCAGGTGCACGGCTCTATTTCCTCCTCCAGCACTTGTCAAACAGTCCATAAAGCACCCAGGACGGCCCTGAGTGAAAGAGGGCCGTAGTAGGGTGCTCCTATAGCGGGCATTAAAATCAGAATGACCGTTAAATGCATTTATGACCATATTTGTGTTTTTGGGTTACCAGATGCACGGTTTCAATCACCAGGTGCACGGCTCTATTTCCTCCTCCAGCACTTGTCAAACAGTCCATAAAGCACCCAGGACGGCCCTGAGTGAAAGAGGGCCGTAGTAGGGTGCTCCTATAGCGGGCATTAAAATCAGAATGACCGTTAAATGCATTTATGACCATATTTGTGTTTTTGGGTTACCGCTTGTATAGCAATCAGTATCCATCGTGAAATTTCAAAGTGTCCATAATGCACTCAGGTCGCCCCCGACAGAGAGAGGGCCGTAGTAGGGTGTTTCCATAGCGGGCATTAATATCAGAATGACCCTTAAATGCATTTAGGACCATATTTGAATTTTTGGGTTACCAGATGCACGTTTTCAATCACCAGGTGCACGGTTTCAATCACCAGGTGCACGGCTCTATTTCCTCCTCCAGCACTTGTCAAACAGTCCATAAAGCACCCAGGACGGCCCTGAGTGAAAGAGGGCCGTAGTAGGGTGCTCCTATAGCGGGCATTAAAATCAGAATGACCGTTAAATGCATTTATGACCATATTTGTGTTTTTGGGTTACCAGATGCACGGTTTCAATCACCAGGTGCACGGCTCTATTTCCTCCTCCAGCACTTGTCAAACAGTCCATAAAGCACCCAGGACGGCCCTGAGTGAAAGAGGGCCGTAGTAGGGTGCTCCTATAGCGGGCATTAAAATCAGAATGACCGTTAAATGCATTTATGACCATATTTGTGTTTTTGGGTTACCGCTTGTATAGCAATCAGTATCCATCGTGAAATTTCAAAGTGTCCATAATGCACTCAGGTCGCCCCCGACAGAGAGAGGGCCGTAGTAGGGTGTTTCCATAGCGGGCATTAATATCAGAATGACCCTTAAATGCATTTAGGACCATATTTGAATTTTTGGGTTACCAGATGCACGTTTTCAATCACCAGGTGCACGGTTTCAATCACCAGGTGCACGGCTCTATTTCCTCCTCCAGCACTTGTCAAACAGTCCATAAAGCACCCAGGACGGCCCTGAGTGAAAGAGGGCCGTAGTAGGGTGCTCCTATAGCGGGCATTAAAATCAGAATGACCGTTAAATGCATTTATGACCATATTTGTGTTTTTGGGTTACCAGATGCACGGTTTCAATCACCAGGTGCACGGCTCTATTTCCTCCTCCAGCACTTGTCAAACAGTCCATAAAGCACCCAGGACGGCCCTGAGTGAAAGAGGGCCGTAGTAGGGTGCTCCTATA
>NW_022262190.1:0-10031 GCF_002021735.2 Oncorhynchus kisutch | reverse complement strand
TTAGAGCTTGTTTATGGAAAAGTGCTTATTTCTGCATTTCAATGTGCAACTTGCTGAAAACTGTCCACGGCGTTCATTTCATCTCAACCTAGACCAGCACAGCAAAATTGGATATCCAGAGTGCATCAAACATGATTTAGAGCTTGTTTATGGAAAAGTGCTTATTTCTGCATTTCAATGTGCAACTTGCTGAAAACTGTCCACGGTGTTCATTTCATCTCAACCTAGACACAGCACAGCAAAAATTGGATATCCAGAGTGCATCAAACATGATTTAGAGCTTGTTTATGGAAAAGTGCTTATTTCTGCATTTCAATGTTGTAACTTGCTGAAAACAGTCTACAGTGTTTTCATACATCTCGAATAACATAACAAAAACATTTTTTATCCAGAGTGCTTCAAACATGATTTAGAGCTTGTTTATGGAAAAGTGCTTATTTCTGCATTTCAATGTTGCAACTTGCTGAAAACTGTCCGGCGTTCATTTCATCTCAACCTAGACACAGCACAGCAAAATTGGATATCCAGAGTGCATCAAACATGATTTAGAGCTTGTTTATGGAAAAGTGCTTATTTCTGCATTTCAATGTTTCAACTTGCTGAAAACTGTCCACAGCGTTCATTTCATCTCAACCTAGACACAGCACAGCAAAAATTGGATATCCAGAGTGCATCAAACATGATTTAGAGCTTGTTTATGGAAAAGTGCTTATTTGCATTTCAATGTTGTAACTTGCTGAAAACTCCACAGTTTTCATCATAACATCTCGAATAAACATAACAAAAATTTTTTTCTCCAGAGTGCTTCAAACATGATTTAGAGCTTGTTTATGGAAAGTGCTTATTTCTGCATTTCAATGTTGCAACTTGCTGAAAACAGTCCACGGCGTTCATTTCATCTCAACCTAGACACAGCACAGCAAAAATTGGATATCCAGAGTGCATCAAACATGATTTAGAGCTTGTTTATGGAAAAGTGCTTATTTCTGCATTTCAATGTTGCAACTTGCTGAAAACTGTCCACGGCGTTCATTTCATCTCAACCTAGACACAGCACAGCAAAAATTGGATATCCAGAGTGCATCAAACATGATTTAGAGCTTGTTTATGGAAAAGTGCTTATTTCTGCTGCATTTCAATGTTGCAACTTGCTGAAAACTGTCCACGGCGTTCATTTCATCTCACCTAGACACAGCACAGCAAAAATTGTCCTCCAGAGTGCATCAAACATGATTTAGAGCTTGTTTATGGAAAAGTGCTTATTTCTGCATTTCAATGTTGCAACTTGCTGAAAACTGTCCACGGTCGTTCATTTCATCTCACCTAGACACAGCACAGCAAAATTGGAATCCAGAGTGCATCAAACATGATTTAGAGCTTGTTTATGGAAAAGTGCTTATTTCTGCATTTCAATGTTGCAACTTGCTGAAAACTGTCCACGGCGTTCATTTCATCTCAACCTAGACACAGCACAGCAAAATTGGATATCCAGAGTGCTCAAACATGATTTAGAGCTTGTTTATGGAAAAGTGCTTATTTCTGCATTTCAATGTTGTAACTTGCTGAAAACAGTCTACAGTGTTTTCATACATCTCGAATAACATAACAAAAACATTTTTTTATCCAGAGTGCTTCAAACATGATTTAGAGCTTGTTTATGGAAAAGTGCTTATTTCTGCATTTCAATGTTGCAACTTGCTGAAAACTGTCCACGGCGTTTCATTTCATCTCAACCTAGACACAGCACAGCAAAAATTGAATTTAGAGCTTGTTTATGGAAAAGTGCTTATTTCTGCATTTCAATGTTGCAACTTGCTGAAAACTGTCCACGGCGTTCATTCATCTCAACCTAGACACAGCACAGCAAAAATTGGATATCCAGAGTGCATCAAACATGATTTAGAGCTTGTTTATGAAAAGTGCTTATTTCTGCATTTCAATGTTGCAACTTGCTGAAAACTGTCCACGTGTTCATTTCATCTCACCTAGACACAGCACAGCAAAAATTGGATATCCAGAGTGCATCAAACATGATTTAGAGCTTGTTTATGGAAAAGTGCTTATTTCTGCATTTCAATGTTGCAACTTGCTGAAAACTGTCCACGGCGTTCATTTCATCTCAACCTAGACACAGCACAGCAAAAATTGGATATCCAGAGTGCATCAAACATGATTTAGAGCTTGTTTATGGAAAAGTGCTTATTTCTGCATTTCAATGTTGCAACTTGCTGAAAACTGTCCACGGCGTTCATTTCATCTCAACCTAGACACAGCACAGCAAAAATTGGATATCCAGAGTGCATCAAACATGATTTAGAGCTTGTTTATGGAAAAGTGCTTATTTCTGCATTTCAATGTTGCAACTTGCTGAAAACTGTCCACGGCGTTCATTTCATCTCAACCTAGACACAGCACAGCAAAAATTGGATATCCAGAGTGCATCAAACATGATTTAGAGCTTGTTTATGGAAAAGTGCTTATTTCTGCATTTCAATTTGCAACTTGCTGAAAACAGTCTACACGGTGTTTTCATAACATCTAATAACATAACAAAAACATTTTTTTATCCAGAGTGCTTCAAACATGATTTAGAGCTTGTTTATGGAAAAGTGCTTATTTCTGCATTTCAATGTTGCAACTTGCTGAAAACTGTCCACGGCGTTCATTTCATCTCAACCTAGACACAGCACAGCAAAATTGGATATCCAGAGTGCATCAAACATGATTTAGAGCTTGTTTATGGAAAAGTGCTTATTTCTGCATTTCAATGTTGTAACTTGCTGAAAACAGTCTACAGTGTTTCATAACATCTCGAATAACATAACAAAAACATTTTTTTATCCAGAGTGCTTCAAACATGATTTAGAGCTTGTTTATGGAAAAGTGCTTATTTCTGCATTTCAATGTTGCAACTTGCTGAAAACTGTCCACGGCGTTCATTTCATCTCAACCTAGACACAGCACAGCAAAATTGGATATCCAGAGTGCATCAAACATGATTTAGAGCTTGTTTATGGAAAAGTGCTTATTTCTGCATTTCAATGTTGCAACTTGCTGAAAACTGTCCACGGCGTTCATTTCATCTCTCAACCTAGACACAGCACAGCAAAAATTGGATATCCAGAGTGCATCAAACATGATTTAGAGCTTGTTTATGGAAAAGTGCTTATTTCTGCATTTCAATGTTGCAACTTGCTGAAAACTGTCCACGGCGTTCATTTCATCTCAACCTAGACACAGCACAGCAAAAATTGGATATCCAGAGTGCATCAAACATGATTTAGAGCTTGTTTATGGAAAAGTGCTTATTTCTGCATTTCAATGTTGTAACTTGCTGAAAACAGTCTACAGTGTTTCATAACATCTCGAAAAACATAACAAAAATTTTTTATCCAGAGTGCATCAAACATGATTTAGAGCTTGTTTATGGAAAAGTGCTTATTTCTGCATTTCAATGTTGCAACTTGCTGAAAACTGTCCACGGCGTTCATTTCATCTCTCAACCTAGACACAGCACAGCAAAAATTGGATATCCAGAGTGCATCAAACATGATTTAGAGCTTGTTTATGGAAAAGTGCTTATTTCTCTGCATTTCAATGTTGTAACTTGCTGAAAACAGTCTACAGTGTTTTCATAACATCTCGAATAAACATAACAAAAATTTTTTTTTATCCAGAGTGCTTCAAACATGATTTAGAGCTTGTTTATGGAAAAGTGCTTATTTCTGCATTTCAAGTTGCAACTTGCTGAAAACTGTCCACGGCGTTCATTTCATCTCAACCTAGACACAGCACAGCAAAATTTGATATCCAGAGTGCATCAAACATGATTTAGAGCTTGTTTATGGAAAAGTGCTTATTTCTGCATTTCAATGTTGCAACTTGCTGAAAACTGTCCACGGCGTTCATTTCATCTCAACTAGAACACAGCACAGCAAAATTGGATATCCAGAGTGCTCAAACATGATTTAGAGCTTGTTTATGGAAAAGTGCTTATTTCTGCATTTCAATGTTGCAACTTGCTGAAAACTGTCCACGTGTTCATTTCATCTCACCTAGACACAGCACAGCAAAAATTGGATATCCAGAGTGCATCAAACATGATTTAGAGCTTGTTTATGGAAAAGTGCTTATTTCTGCATTTCAATGTTGCAACTTGCTGAAAACTGTCCACGGCGTTCATTTCATCTCAACCTAGACACAGCACAGCAAAATTGGATATCCAGAGTGCATCAAACATGATTTAGAGCTTGTTTATGGAAAAGTGCTTATTTCTGCATTTCAATGTTGTAACTTGCTGAAAACAGTCTACAGTGTTTTTCATAACATCTCGAATAAACATAACAAAAAATTTTTATCCAGAGTGCTTCAAACATGATTTAGAGCTTGTTTATGGAAAAGTGCTTATTTCTGCATTTCAATGTTGCAACTTGCTGAAAACTGTCCACGGCGTTCATTTCATCTCAACCTAGACACAGCACAGCAAAAATTGGATATCCAGAGTGCATCAAACATGATTTAGAGCTTGTTTATGGAAAAGTGCTTATTTCTGCATTTCAATGTGCAACTTGCTGAAAACAGTCCACAGTTTTTCATAACATCTCGAATAAACATACAAAAAAATTTTTTATCCAGAGTGCTTCAAACATGATTTAGAGCTTGTTTATGGAAAAGTGCTTATTTCTGCATTTCAATGTTGCAACTTGCTGAAAACTGTCCACGGCGTTCATTTCATCTCAACCTAGACACACACAGCAAAAATTGGATATCCAGAGTGCATCAAACATGATTTAGAGCTTGTTTATGGAAAAGTGCTTATTTCTGCATTTCAATGTTGCAACTTGCTGAAAACTGTCCACGGCGTTCATTTCATCTCAACCTAGACACAGCACAGCAAAAATTGGATATCCAGAGTGCATCAAACATGATTTAGAGCTTGTTTATGGAAAAGTGCTTATTTCTGCATTTCAATGTTGTAACTTGCTGAAAACTGTCCACAGTGTTTTCATAACATCTCGAATAAACATAACAAAAACATTTTTTATCCAGAGTGCTTCAAACATGATTTAGAGCTTGTTTATGGAAAAGTGCTTATTTCTGCATTTCAATGTTGCAACTTGCTGAAAACTGTCCACGGCGTTCATTTCATCTCAACCTAGACACAGCACAGCAAAAATTGGATATCCAGAGTGCATCAAACATGATTTAGAGCTTGTTTATGGAAAAGTGCTTATTTCTGCATTTCAATGTTGCAACTTGCTGAAAACTGTCCACGGCGTTCATTTCATCTCAACCTAGACACAGCACAGCAAAAATTGGATATCCAGAGTGCATCAAACATGATTTAGAGCTTGTTTATGGAAAAGTGCTTATTTCTGCATTTCAATGTTGCAACTTGCTGAAAACTGTCCACGGCGTTCATTTCATCTCAACCTAGACACAGCACAGCAAAATTGGATATCCAGAGTGCATCAAACATGATTTAGAGCTTGTTTATGGAAAAGTGCTTATTTCTGCATTTCAATGTTGCAACTTGCTGAAAACTGTCCACGGCGTTCATTTCATCTCAACCTAGACACAGCACAGCAAAAATTGGATATCCAGAGTGCATCAAACATGATTTAGAGCTTGTTTATGGAAAAGTGCTTATTTCTGCATTTCAATGTTGCAACTTGCTGAAAACTGTCTACAGTGTTTTTTCATAACATCTCAATAAACATAACAAATTTTTTTATCCAGAGTGCTTCAAACATGATTTAGAGCTTGTTTATGGAAAAGTGCTTATTTCTGCATTTCAATGTTGCAACTTGCTGAAAACTGTCCACGGCGTTCATTTCATCTCAACCTAGACACAGCACAGCAAAAATTGGATATCCAGAGTGCATCAAACATGATTTAGAGCTTTTTTATGGAAAAGTGCTTATTTCTGCATTTCAATGTTGTAACTTGCTGAAAACAGTCCTACAGTGTTTTTCATAACTCTAATAACATAACAAAAATTTTTTATCCAGAGTGCTTCAAACATGATTTAGAGCTTGTTTATGGAAAAGTGCTTATTTCTGCATTTCAATGTTGCAACTTGCTGAAAACTGTCCACGGCGTTCATTTCATCTCAACCTAGACACAGCACAGCAAAAATTGGATATCCAGAGTGCATCAAACATGATTTAGAGCTTGTTTATGGAAAAGTGCTTATTTCTGCATTTCAATGTTGTAACTTGCTGAAAACAGTCTACACGTGTTTTCATAACATCTCGAATAAACATAACAAAACATTTTTTATCCAGAGTGCTTCAAACATGATTTAGAGCTTGTTTATGGAAAAGTGCTTATTTCTGCATTTCAATGTTGCAACTTGCTGAAAACTGTCCACGGCGTTCATTTCATCTCAACCTAGACACAGCACAGCAAAAATTGGATATCCAGAGTGCATCAAACATGATTTAGAGCTTGTTTATGGAAAAGTGCTTATTTCTGCATTTCAATGTTGCAACTTGCTGAAAACTGTCCACGGCGTTCATTTCATCTCAACCTAGACACAGCACAGCAAAAATTGGATATCCAGAGTGCATCAAACATGATTTAGAGCTTGTTTATGGAAAAGTGCTTATTTCTGCATTTCAATGTTGCAACTTGCTGAAAACTGTCCACAGTGTTTTTCATAACATCTCGAATAAACATAACAAAAAATTTTTTATCCAGAGTGCTTCAAACATGATTTAGAGCTTGTTTATGGAAAAGTGCTTATTTCTGCATTTCAATGTTGCAACTTGCTGAAAACTGTCCACGGCGTTCATTTCATCTCAACCTAGACACAGCACAGCAAAAATTGGATATCCAGAGTGCATCAAACATGATTTAGAGCTTGTTTATGGAAAAGTGCTTATTTCTGCATTTCAATGTTGCAACTTGCTGAAAACTGTCCACGGTGTTCATTTCATCTCAACCTAGAACAGCACAGCAAAAATTGGATATCCAGAGTGCATCAAACATGATTTAGAGCTTGTTTATGGAAAAGTGCTTATTTCTGCATTTCAATGTTGCAACTTGCTGAAAACTGTCCACGGCGTTCATTTCATCTCAACCTAGACACAGCACAGCAAAATTGGATATCCAGAGTGCATCAAACATGATTTAGAGCTTGTTTATGGAAAAGTGCTTATTTCTGCATTTCAATGTTGTAACTTGCTGAAAACAGTCTACAGTGTTTTCATAACATCTCGAATAACATACAAAACATTTTCTTATCCAGAGTGCTTCAAACATGATTTAGAGCTTGTTTATGGAAAAGTGCTTATTTCTGCATTTCAAGTTGCAACTTGCTGAAAACTGTCCACGGCGTTCATTTCATCTCAACCTAGACACAGCACAGCAAAATTGGATATCCAGAGTGCATCAAACATGATTTAGAGCTTGTTTATGGAAAAGTGCTTATTTCTGCATTTCAATGTTGCAACTTGCTGAAAACTGTCCACGGCGTTCATTTCATCTCAACCTAGACACAGCACAGCAAAATTGGATATCCAGAGTGCATCAAACATGATTTAGAGCTTGTTTATGGAAAAGTGCTTATTTCTGCATTTCAATGTTGCAACTTGCTGAAAACTGTCCACGGCGTTCATTTCATCTCAACTAGACACAGCACAGCAAAATTGGATTCCAGAGTGCATCAAACATGATTTAGAGCTTGTTTATGGAAAAGTGCTTATTTCTGCATTTCAATGTTGCAACTTGCTGAAAACTGTCCACGGCGTTTCATTTCATCTCAACCTAGACACAGCACAGCAAAAATTGGATATCCAGAGTGCTTCAAACATGATTTAGAGCTTGTTTATGGAAAAGTGCTTATTTCTTTCTGCATTCAATGTTTAACTTGCTGAAAACAGTCTACAGTGTTTTCATAACATCTCGATAAACATAAAAACATTTTTTTATCCAGAGTGCTTCAAACATGATTTAGAGCTTGTTTATGGAAAAGTGCTTATTTCTGCATTTCAATGTTGCAACTTGCTGAAAACTGTCCACGGCGTTCATTTCATCTCAACCTAGACACAGCACAGCAAAAATTGGATATCCAGAGTGCATCAAACATGATTTAGAGCTTGTTTATGGAAAAGTGCTTATTTCTGCATTTCAATGTTGTAACTTGCTGAAAACAGTCTACAGTGTTTTTTCATAACATCTCGAATAAACATAACAAAAACATTTTTTATCCAGAGTGCTTCAAACATGATTTAGAGCTTGTTTATGGAAAAGTGCTTATTTCTGCATTTCAATGTTGCAACTTGCTGAAAACTGTCCACGGCGTTCATTTCATCTCAACCTAGACACAGCAAGCAAAAATTGGATATCCAGAGTGCATCAAACATGATTTAGAGCTTGTTTATGGAAAAGTGCTTATTTCTGCATTTCAATGTTGCAACTTGCTGAAAACTGTCCACGGCGTTCATTTCATCTCAACTAGACACAGCACAGCAAAATTGGATATCCAGAGTGCATCAAACATGATTTAGAGCTTGTTTATGGAAAAGTGCTTATTTCTGCATTTCAATGTTGCAACTTGCTGAAAACTGTCCACGGCGTTCATTTCATCTCACCTAGACACAACACAGCAAAAATTGGATATCCAGAGTGCATCAAACATGATTTAGAGCTTGTTTATGGAAAAGTGCTTATTTCTGCATTTTCTGCATTTCAGTTGCAACTTGCTGAAAACTGTCCACGGCGTTCATTTCATCTCATCACCTAGACACAGCACAGCAAAAATTGGATATCCAGAGTGCATCAAACATGATTTAGAGCTTGTTTATGGAAAAGTGCTTATTTCTGCATTTCAATGTTGCAACTTGCTGAAAACTGTCCACGGCGTTCATTTCATCTCAACCTAGACACAGCACAGCAAAAATTGGATATCCAGAGTGCTTCAAACATGATTTAGAGCTTGTTTATGGAAAAGTGCTTATTTCTGCATTTCAATGTTGTAACTTGCTGAAAACAGTCTACAGTGTTTTCATAACATCTCGAATAAACATAAAACATTTTTTTATCCAGAGTGCTTCAAACATGATTTAGAGCTTGTTTATGGAAAAGTGCTTATTTCTGCATTTCAATGTTGCAACTTGCTGAAAACTGTCCACGGCGTTCATTTCATCTCAACCTAGACACAGCACAGCAAAATTGGATATCCAGAGTGCATCAAACATGATTTAGAGCTTGTTTATGGAAAAGTGCTTATTTCTGCATTTCAATGTTGTAACTTGCTGAAAAAGTCCACAGTGTTTCATAACATCTCGAATAACATAACAAAAATTTTTATCCAGAGTGCTTCAAACATGATTTAGAGCTTGTTTATGGAAAAGTGCTTATTTCTGCATTTCAATGTTGCAACTTGCTGAAAACTGTCCACGGCGTTCATTTCATCTCAACCTAGACACAGCACAGCAAAATTGGATATCCAGAGTGCATCAAACATGATTTAGAGCTTGTTTATGGAAAAGTGCTTATTTCTGCATTTCAATGTTGCAACTTGCTGAAAACTGTCCACGCGTTCATTTCATCTCAACCTAGACACAGCACAGCAAAAATTGGATATCCAGAGTGCATCAAACATGATTTAGAGCTTGTTTGGAAAAGTGCTTATTTCTGCATTTCAATGTTGTAACTTGCTGAAAACGTCTACAGTGTTTTCATAACATCTCGAATAAACATAACAAAACATTTTTTATCCAGAGTGCTTCAAACATGATTTAGAGCTTGTTTATGGAAAAGTGCTTATTTCTGCATTTCAATGTTGCAACTTGCTGAAAACTGTCCACGGCGTTCATTTCATCTCAACCTAGACACAGCACAGCAAAAATTGGATATCCAGAGTGCATCAAACATGATTTAGAGCTTGTTTATGGAAAAGTGCTTATTTCTGCATTCTGCTTTCAATGTTGCAACTTGCTGAAAACTGTCCACGGCGTTCATTTCATCTCAACCTAGACACAGCACAGCAAAATTGGATATCCAGAGTGCATCAAACATGATTT
>NW_022262189.1:0-10094 GCF_002021735.2 Oncorhynchus kisutch | reverse complement strand
CAACTAGACACAGCACAGCAAAAATTGAACATCCAGAGTGCATCAAACATGATTTAGAGCTTGGTTATGGAAAAGTGCTTATTTCTGCATTTCAATGTTGTAACTTGCTGAAAACAGTCAATTAGTTTTCATAACATCTCGAATAAACATAACAAAACATTTTTTTTATCCAGAGTGCTTCAAACATGATTTAGAGCTTGTTTATGGAAAAGTGCTTATTTCTGCATTTCAATGTTGCAACTTGCTGAAAACTGTCCACGGTGTTCATTTCATCTCAACTAGACACAGCACAGCAAAAATTGGACATCCAGAGTGCATCAAACATGATTTAGAGCTTGTTTATGGAAAAGTGCTTATTTCTGCATTTCAATGTTGTAACTTGCTGAAAACAGTCTACAGTGTTTTCTAAACATCTCGAATAAACATAACAAATTTTTTTTTATCCAGAGTGCTTCAAACATGATTTAGAGCTTGTTCATGGAAAAGTGCTTATTTCTGCATTTCAATGTTGCAACTTGCTGAAAACTGTCCACGGCGTTCATTTCATCTCAACCTACACAGCACAGCAAAAATTGGATATCCAGAGTGCATCAAACATGATTTAGAGCTTGTTTATGGAAAAGTGCTTATTTCTGCATTTCAATGTTGTAACTTGCTGAAAACAGTCTACAGTGTTTTCATAACATCTCGAATAAACATAACAAAAACATTTTTTATCCAGAGTGCTTCAAACATGATTTAGAGCTTGTTTATGGAAAAGTGCTTATTTCTGCATTTCAATGTTGCAACTTGCTGAAAACTGTCCACGGCGTTCATTTCATCTCAACCTAGACACAGCACAGCAAAAATTGGACATCCAGAGTGCATCAAACATGATTTAGAGCTTGTTTATGGAAAAGTGCTTATTTCTGCATTTCAATGTTGCAACTTGCTGAAAACTGTCCACGGTGTTCATTTCATCTCAACTAGACACAGCACAGCAAAAATTGGACATCCAGAGTGCATCAAACATGATTTAGAGCTTGTTTATGGAAAAGTGCTTATTTCTGCATTTCAATGTTGTAACTTGCTGAAAACAGTCTACAGTGTTTTCATAACATCTCGAATAAACATAACAAAAACATTTTTTATCCAGAGTGCTTCAAACATGATTTAGAGCTTGTTTATGGAAAAGTGCTTATTTCTGCATTTCAATGTTGCAACTTGCTGAAAACTGTCCACGGCGTTCATTTCATCTCAACCTAGACACAGCACAGCAAAAATTGGACATCCAGAGTGCATCAAACATGATTTAGAGCTTGTTTATGGAAAAGTGCTTATTTCTGCATTTCAATGTTGTAACTTGCTGAAAACAGTCTACAGTGTTTTCATAACATCTCGAATAAACATAACAAAAAATTTTTTATCCAGAGTGCTTCAAACATGATTTAGAGCTTGTTTATGGAAAAGTGCTTATTTCTGCATTTCAATGTTGCAACTTGCTGAAAACTGTCCACGGCGTTCATTTCATCTCAACTAGACACAGCACAGCAAAAATTGGACATCCAGAGTGCATCAAACATGATTTAGAGCTTGTTTATGGAAAAGTGCTTATTTCTGCATTTCAATGTTGCAAAATTGGACATCCAGAGTGCATCAAAACATGATTTAGAGCTTGTTTATGGAAAAGTGCTTATTTCTGCATTTCAATGTTGCAACTTGCTGAAAACTGTCCACGGTGTTCATTTCATCTCAACTAGACACAGCACAGCAAAAATTGGACATCCAGAGTGCATCAAACATGATTTAGAGCTTGTTTATGGAAAAGTGCTTATTTCTGCATTTCAATGTTGCAACTTGCTGAAAACTGTCCACGGTGTTCATTTCATCTCAACTAGACACAGCACAGCAAAAATTGGACATCCAGAGTGCATCAAACATGATTTAGAGCTTGTTTATGGAAAAGTGCTTATTTCTGCATTTCAATGTTGTAACTTGCTGAAAACAGTCACAGTTTTCATAACATCTCGAATAAACATAACAAAAACATTTTTTATCCAGAGTGCTTCAAACATGATTTAGAGCTTGTTTATGGAAAAGTGCTTATTTCTGCATTTCAATGTTGCAACTTGCTGAAAACTGTCCACGGCGTTCATTTCATCTCAACTAGACACAGCACAGCAAAAATTGGACATCCAGAGTGCATCAAACATGATTTAGAGCTTGTTTATGGAAAAGTGCTTATTTCTGCATTTCAATGTTGTAACTTGCTGAAAACAGTCTACAGTGTTTTCATAACATCTCGAATAAACATAACAAAAAATTGTTTTTATCCAGAGTGCTTCAAACATGATTTAGAGATTGTTTATGGAAAAGTGCTTATTTTTGCATTTCAATGTTTCAACTTGCTGAAAACTGTCCACGGCGTTCATTTCATCTCAACTAGACACAGCACAGCAAAAATTGAACATCCAGAGTGCATCAAACATGATTTAGAGCTTGTTTATGGAAAAGTGCTTATTTCTGCATTTCAATGTTGCAAAATTGGACATCCAGAGTGCATCAAAACATGATTTAGAGCTTGTTTATGGAAAAGTGCTTATTTCTGCATTTCAATGTTGCAACTTGCTGAAAACTGTCCACGGTGTTCATTTAATCTCAACTAGACACAGCACAGCAAAAATTGGACATCCAGAGTGCATCAAACATGATTTAGAGCTTGTTTATGGAAAAGTGCTTATTTCTGCATTTCAATGTTGCAACTTGCTGAAAACTATCCACGGTGTTCATTTAATCTCAACTAGACACAGCACAGCAAAAATTGGACATCCAGAGTGCATCAAACATGATTTAGAGCTTGTTTATGGAAAAGTGCTTATTTCTGCATTTCAATGTTGTAACTTGCTGAAGACAGTCAATAGTTTTCATAACATCTCGAATAAACATAACAAAAACGTTTTTTTATCCAGAGTGCTTCAAACATGATTTAGAGCTTGTTTATGGAAAAGTGCTTATTTCTGCATTTCAATGTTGCAACTTGCTGAAAACTGTCCACGGTGTTCATTTCATCTCAACTAGACACAGCACAGCAAAAATTGGACATCCAGAGTGCATCAAACATGATTTAGAGCTTGTTTATGGAAAAGTGCTTATTTCTGCATTTCAATGTTGCAACTTGCTGAAAACTGTCCACGGTGTTCATTTCATCTCAACTAGACACAGCACAGCAAAAATTGGACATCCAGAGTGCATCAAACATGATTTAGAGCTTGTTTATGGAAAAGTGCTTATTTCTGCATTTCAATGTTGCAACTTGCTGAAAACTATCCACGGTGTTCATTTCATCTCAACTAGACACAGCACAGCAAAAATTGGACATCCAGAGTGCATCAAACATGATTTAGAGCTTGTTTATGGAAAAGTGCTTATTTCTGCATTTCAATGTTGCAACTTGCTGAAAACTATCCACGGTGTTCATTTCATCTCAACTAGACACAGCACAGCAAAAATTGGACATCCAGAGTGCATCAAACATGATTTAGAGCTTGTTTATGGAAAAGTGCTTATTTCTGCATTTCAATGTTGTAACTTGCTGAAGACAGTCAATAGTTTTCATAACATCTCGAATAAACATAACAAAAACATTTTTTATCCAGAGTGCTTCAAACATGATTTAGAGCTTGTTTATGGAAAAGTGCTTATTTCTGCATTTCAATGTTGCAACTTGCTGAAAACTATCCACGGTGTTCATTTAATCTCAACTAGACACAGCACAGCAAAAATTGGACATCCAGAGTGCATCAAACATGATTTAGAGCTTGTTTATGGAAAAGTGCTTATTTCTGCATTTCAATGTTGCAACTTGCTGAAAACTGTCCACGGTGTTCATTTCATCTCAACTAGACACAGCACAGCAAAAATTGGACATCCAGAGTGCATCAAACATGATTTAGAGCTTGTTTATGGAAAAGTGCTTATTTCTGCATTTCAATGTTGTAACTTGCTGAAAACAGTCAACAGTGTTTTCATAACATCTCGAATAAACATAACAAAAACATTTTTCATCCAGAGTGCTTCAAACATGATTTAGAGCTTGTTTATGGAAAAGTGCTATTTCTGCATTTCAATGTTGCAAAATTGGACATCCAGAGTGCATCAAACATGATTTAGAGCTTGTTTATGGAAAAGTGCTTATTTCTGCATTTCAATGTTGTAACTTGCTGAAAACAGTCTACAGTTTTCATAACATCTCGAATAAACATAACAAAAACATTTTTTTATCCAGAGTGCTTCAAACATGATTTAGAGCTTGTTTATGGAAAAGTGCTTATTTCTGCATTTCAATGTTGCAACTAGCTGAAAACTATCCACGGTGTTCATTTCATCTCAACTAGACACAGCACAGCAAAAATTGGACATCCAGAGTGCATCAAACATGATTTAGAGCTTGTTTATGGAAAAGTGCTTATTTCTGCATTTCAATGTTGCAACTTGCTGAAAACTATCCACGGTGTTCATTTATCTCAACTAGACACAGCACAGCAAAAATTGGACATCCAGAGTGCATCAAACATGATTTAGAGCTTGTTTATGGAAAAGTGCTTATTTCTGCATTTCAATGTTGTAACTTGCTGAAGACAGTCAATAGTTTTCATAACATCTCGAATAAACATAACAAAAACGATTTTTTATCCAGAGTGCTTCAAACATGATTTAGAGCTTGTTTATGGAAAAGTGCTTATTTCTGCATTTCAATGTTGCAACTTGCTGAAAACTATCCACGGTGTTCATTTCATCTCAACTAGACACAGCACAGCAAAAATTGGACATCCAGAGTGCATCAAACATGATTTAGAGCTTGTTTATGGAAAAGTGCTTATTTCTGCATTTCAATGTTGCAACTTGCTGAAAACTGTCCACGGCGTTCATTTCATCTCAACTAGACACAGCACAGCAAAAATTGGACATCCAGAGTGCATCAAACATGATTTAGAGCTTGTTTATGGAAAAGTGCTTATTTCTGCATTTCAATGTTGTAACTTGCTGAAGACAGTCTACAGTTTTCATAACATCTCGAATAAACATAACAAAAACATTTTTTTATCCAGAGTGCTTCAAACATGATTTAGAGCTTGTTTATGGAAAAGTGCTATTTCTGCATTTCAATGTTGCAAAATTGGACATCCAGAGTGCATCAAACATGATTTAGAGCTTGTTTATGGAAAAGTGCTTATTTCTGCATTTCAATGTTGTAACTTGCTGAAAACAGTCTACAGTTTTCATAACATCTCGAATAAACATAACAAAAACATTTTTTTATCCAGAGTGCTTCAAACATGATTTAGAGCTTGTTTATGGAAAAGTGCTTATTTCTGCATTTCAATGTTGCAACTAGCTGAAAACTATCCACGGTGTTCATTTAATCTCAACTAGACACAGCACAGCAAAAATTGGACATCCAGAGTGCATCAAACATGATTTAGAGCTTGTTTATGGAAAAGTGCTTATTTCTGCATTTCAATGTTGCAACTTGCTGAAAACTATCCACGGTGTTCATTTAATCTCAACTAGACACAGCACAGCAAAAATTGGACATCCAGAGTGCATCAAACATGATTTAGAGCTTGTTTATGGAAAAGTGCTTATTTCTGCATTTCAATGTTGTAACTTGCTGAAGACAGTCAATAGTTTTCATAACATCTCGAATAAACATAACAAAAACGTTTTTTTATCCAGAGTGCATCAAACATGATTTAGAGCTTGTTTATGGAAAAGTGCTTATTTCTGCGTTTCAATGTTGTAACTTGCTGAAAACAGTCAACAGTGTTTTCATAACATCTCGAATAAACATAACAAAAACATTTTTCATCCAGAGTGCTTCAAACATGATTTAGAGCTTGTTTATGGAAAAGTGCTATTTCTGCATTTCAATGTTGCAAAATTGGACATCCAGAGTGCATCAAACATGATTTAGAGCTTGTTTATGGAAAAGTGCTTATTTCTGCATTTCAATGTTGTAACTTGCTGAAAACAGTCTACAGTTTTCATAACATCTCGAATAAACATAACAAAAACATTTTTTATCCAGAGTGCTTCAAACATGATTTAGAGCTTGTTTATGGAAAAGTGCTTATTTCTGCATTTCAATGTTGCAACTTGCTGAAAACTGTCCACGGTGTTCATTTATCTCAACTAGACACAGCACAGCAAAAATTGGACATCCAGAGTGCATCAAACATGATTTAGAGCTTGTTTATGGAAAAGTGCTTATTTCTGCATTTCAATGTTGCAACTTGCTGAAAACTATCCACGGTGTTCATTTAATCTCAACTAGACACAGCACAGCAAAAATTGGACATCCAGAGTGCATCAAACATGATTTAGAGCTTGTTTATGGAAAAGTGCTTATTTCTGCATTTCAATGTTGTAACTTGCTGAAGACAGTCAATAGTTTTCATAACATCTCGAATAAACATAACAAAAACATTTTTTTATCCAGAGTGCTTCAAACATGATTTAGAGCTTGTTTATGGAAAAGTGCTTATTTCTGCATTTCAATGTTGCAACTTGCTGAAAACTATCCACGGTGTTCATTTAATCTCAACTAGACACAGCACAGCAAAAATTGGACATCCAGAGTGCATCAAACATGATTTAGAGCTTGTTTATGGAAAAGTGCTTATTTCTGCATTTCAATGTTGCAACTTGCTGAAAACTGTCCACGGTGTTCATTTCATCTCAACCTAGACACAGCACAGCAAAAATTGGACATCCAGAGTGCATCAAACATGATTTAGAGCTTGTTTATGGAAAAGTGCTTATTTCTGCATTTCAATGTTGTAACTTGCTGAAAACAGTCAACAGTGTTTTCATAACATCTCGAATAAACATAACAAAAACATTTTTCATCCAGAGTGCTTCAAACATGATTTAGAGCTTGTTTATGGAAAAGTGCTATTTCTGCATTTCAATGTTGCAAAATTGGACATCCAGAGTCCATCAAAACATGATTTAGAGCTTGTTTATGGAAAAGTGCTTATTTCTGCATTTCAATGTTGTAACTTGCTGAAAACAGTCTACAGTGTTTTCATAACATCTCGAATAAACATAACAAAAACATTTTTTTATCCAGAGTGCTTCAAACATGATTTAGAGCTTGTTTATGGAAAAGTGCTTATTTCTGCATTTCAATGTTGCAACTAGCTGAAAACTATCCACGGTGTTCATTTAATCTCAACTAGACACAGCACAGCAAAATTGAACATCCAGAGTGCATCAAACATGATTTAGAGCTTGTTTATTGAAAAGTGCTTATTTCTGCATTTCAATGTTGCAACTTGCTGAAAACTATCCACGGTGTTCATTTCATCTCAACTAGACACAGCACAGCAAAATTGGACATCCAGAGTGCATCAAACATGATTTAGAGCTTGTTTATGGAAAAGTGCTTATTTCTGCATTTCAATGTTGCAACTTGCTGAAGACAGTCAATAGTTTTCATAACATCTCGAATAAACATAACAAAAACGTTTTTTTATCCAGAGTGCTTCAAACATGATTTAGAGCTTGTTTATGGAAAAGTGCTTATTTCTGCATTTCAATGTTGCAACTTGCTGAAAACTATCCACGGTGTTCATTTCATCTCAACTAGACACAGCACAGCAAAAATTGGATATCCAGAGTACATCAAACATGATTTAGAGCTTGTTTATGGAAAAGTGCTTATTTCTGCATTTCAATGTTGCAACTTGCTGAAAACAGTCCAGTTTTCATAACATCTCGAATAAACATAACAAAAACATTTTTTTATCCAGAGTGCTTCAAACATGATTTAGAGCTTGTTTATGGAAAAGTGCTTATTTCTGCATTTCAATGTTGCAACTAGCTGAAAACTATCCACGGTGTTCATTTAATCTCAACTAGACACAGCACAGCAAAAATTGGACATCCAGAGTGCATCAAACATGATTTAGAGCTTGTTTATGGAAAAGTGCTTATTTCTGCATTTCAATGTTGCAACTTGCTGAAAACTGTCCACGGCGTTCATTTCATCTCAACCTAGACACAGCACAGCAAAAATTGGACATCCAGAGTGCATCAAACATGATTTAGAGCTTGTTTATGGAAAAGTGCTTATTTCTGCATTTCAATGTTGTAACTTGCTGAAAACAGTCAACAGTGTTTTCATAACATCTCGAATAAACATAACAAAAACATTTTTCATCCAGAGTGCTTCAAACATGATTTAGAGCTTGTTTATGGAAAAGTGCTATTTCTGCATTTCAATGTTGCAAAATTGGACATCCAGAGTCCATCAAAACATGATTTAGAGCTTGTTTATGGAAAAGTGCTTATTTCTGCATTTCAATGTTGTAACTTGCTGAAAACAGTCTACAGTGTTTTCATAACATCTCGAATAAACATAACAAAAACATTTTTTTATCCAGAGTGCTTCAAACATGATTTAGAGCTTGTTTATGGAAAAGTGCTTATTTCTGCATTTCAATGTTGCAACTAGCTGAAAACTATCCACGGTGTTCATTTAATCTCAACTAGACACAGCACAGCAAAATTGAACATCCAGAGTGCATCAAACATGATTTAGAGCTTGTTTATGGAAAAGTGCTTATTTCTGCATTTCAATGTTGCAACTTGCTGAAAACTATCCACGGTGTTCATTTCATCTCAACTAGACACAGCACAGCAAAATTGGACATCCAGAGTGCATCAAACATGATTTAGAGCTTGTTATTGAAAAGTGCTTATTTCTGCATTTCAATGTTGTAACTTGCTGAAAACAGTCAAAGTTTTAAACATCTCGAATAAACATAACAAAACTTTTTTTATCCAGAGTGCTTCAAACATGATTTAGAGCTTGTTTATGGAAAAGTGCTTATTTCTGCATTTCAATGTTGCAACTTGCTGAAAACTATCCACGGCGTTCATTTCATCTCAACTAGACACAGCACAGCAAAAATTGAACATCCAGAGTGCATCAAACATGATTTAGAGCTTGTTTATGGAAAAGTGCTATTTCTGCATTTCAATGTTGTAACTTGCTGAAGACAGTCAATTAGTTTTCATAACATCTCGAAATAAACATAACAAAACATTTTTTTTTATCCAGAGTGCTTCAAACATGATTTAGAGCTTGTTTATGGAAAAGTGCTTATTTCTGCATTTCAATGTTGCAACTTGCTGAAAAACTATCCACGGCGTTCATTTAATCTCAAACTAGACACAGCACAGCAAAAATTGGACATCCAGAGTGCATCAAACATGATTTAGAGCTTGTTTATGGAAAAGTGCTTATTTCTGCATTTCAATGTTGCAACTTGCTGAAAACTGTCCACGGTGTTCATTTCATCTCAACCTAGACACAGCACAGCAAAAATTGGACATCCAGAGTGCATCAAACATGATTTAGAGCTTGTTTATGGAAAAGTGCTTATTTCTGCATTTCAATGTGTAACTTGCTGAAAACAGTCTACAGTGTTTTCATAAACCTTCGAATAAACATAACAAAAACATTTTTCATCCAGAGTGCTTCAAACATGATTTAGAGCTTGTTTATGGAAAAGTGCTTATTTCTGCATTTCAAGTTGCAAAATTGGAATCCAGAGCCATCAAAAAACATGATTTAGAGCTTGTTTATGGAAAAGTGCTTATTTCTGCATTTCAATGTTGTAACTTGCTGAAAACAGTCTACAGTGTTTTCATAACATCTCGAATAACATAACAAAAACATTTTTATCCAGAGTGCTTCAAACATGATTTAGAGCTTGTTTATGGAAAAGTGCTATTCTGCATTTCATGTTGCAACTTGCTGGAAAACTAGTCAACGGTGTGTTCATTTAACTCAACTAGACACAGCACAGCAAAAATTGGACATCCAGAGTGCATCAAACATGATTTAGAGCTGTTTATGAAAAGTGCTTATTTCTGCATTTCAATGTTGCAACTTGCTGAAAACTGTCCACGGCGTTCATTTAATCTCAACTAGACACAGCACAGCCAAAATTGGACATCCAGAGTGCATCAAACATGATTTAGAGCTTGTTGATTGAAAAGTGCTTATTTCTGCATTTCAATGTTGTAACTGCTGAAACAGTCAA
>NW_022262188.1:2500-10163 GCF_002021735.2 Oncorhynchus kisutch | reverse complement strand
TCCTTCTCTGTCTCTTCCCTTCTTCTCCTTCTCTGTCTCTCCCCCTTCTTCTCTTCTCTGTCTCTCCCCCTTCTTCTCCTTCTCTGTCTCTCCCCCTTCTTCTCCTTCTCTGTCTCTCCCCCTTCTTCTCCTTCTCTGTCTCTCCCCCTTCTTCTCCTTCTCTGTCTCTCCCCCTTCTCTCTCCTTCTCTCTCTCCCCCTTCTTCTCCTTCTCTGTCTCTCCCCCTTCTTCTCCTTCTCTGTCTCTCCCCCTTCTTCTCCTTCTCTGTCTCTCCCCCTTCTTCTCCTTTCTCTGTCTCTTCTGGTTTGAAATCCGTCTAAACAAAGCAAGGAAAAAAATGAAGGTGGAATTTACAACAAAAAAAAGATGGTTATTTTTCTGATAGTTCTAAACATTCTAGTTCTGATAGTTCTAAACGTTATTTTTCTGATAGTTCTAAACATTCTAGTTCTGATAGTTCTAAACGTTATTTTTCTGATAGTTCTAAACATTCTAGTTCTGATAGTTCTAAACGTTATTTTTCTGATAGTTCTAAACATTCTAGTTCTGATAAAAACGTTATGTTTTTCTGATAGTTCTAAACATTCTAGTTGATAGTTCTAAACGTTATTTTTCTGATAGTTCTAAACATTCTAGTTCCTGATAGTTCTAAACGTTATTTTTTCTGATAGTGTCTAAATCCATTAAGTCTAGTTCTGGATAGTTCTAAAAACGTTATTTTTCCTGAATAGTTCTAAACATTCTAGTTCTGGATAGTTTCATAAACGTTATTGTGCTGATAGTTCTAAAACATTCTAGTTCTGAATAGTTCTAAACATTCCTAGGTCTGATAGTTCATTACATTCTAGATCTGATATTTCTTGAAACTGATAGTTTTAAACATTCTAGTTCTGATAGTTTAACATGCTAGTTCTGATAGTTTTTAAACATTCTATTTCTGATAGTTCTAAACATTACTTTTCTGATTGTTCTAAACATTCTAGTTCTGATAGTTCTAAACATTCTAGATCTGATATTTCTTGATCTGATAGTTTTAAACATTCTAGTTCTGATAGTTCTAAACGTTATTTTTCTGATAGTTCTAAACATTCTAGTTCTGATAGTTCTAAACGTTATTTTTCTGATAGTTCTAAACATTCTAGTTCTGATAGTTCTAAACGTTATTTTTCTGATAGTTCTAAACATTCTAGTTCTGATAGTTCTAAAACGTTATTTTTCTGATAGTTCTAAACATTCTAGTTCTGATAGTTCTCAACATTCTAGGTCTGATAGTTCATTACATTCTAGATCTGATATTTCTTGATCTGATAGTTTTAAACATTCTAGTTCTGATAGTTTTAAACATTCTAGTTCTGATAGTTTCTAAACATTATTTTTCTGATTGTTCTAAACATTCTAGTTCTGATAGTTCTAAACATTCTAGATCTGATATTTCTTGATCTGATAGTTTTAAACATTCTAGTTTCTGATAGTTCTAAACATTATTTTGCTGATTGTTCTAAACATTCTAGTTCTGATAGCTTTAATCATTATTTTTCTGATTGTTCTAAACATTCCTTTTCTGATTGTTCTAAACATCTTTTTCTGATTGTTCTAAACATTCTAGTTCTGATAGTTCTAAACATTCTATTTCTGATAGTTCTAAACATTCTATTTCTGATAGTTCTAAACATTCTAGGTCTGATAGTTCATAACATTCTAGATCTGATAGTTTTAAACATTCTAGTTCTGATAGTTCTAAACATGCTAGTTCTGATAGTTCATAACATTCTAGATCTGATAGTTTTAAACATTCTAGTTCTGATAGTTCTAAACGTTATAGTTCTGATAGTTCTAAACGTTATAGTTTTAAACATTCTAGTTCTGATAGTTCTAAACATTCTAGTTCTGATAGTTCCTAACATTCTAGATCTGATCGTTTTAAACCTACTAGTTCTGATAGTTCTAAACGTTCTAGTTCTGATAGTTCTAAACATTCTAGTTCTAGATCTGATAGTTTTAAACATTCTAGATCTGATAGTTTGAAACATTCTAGTTCTGACTGTTCTAAACGTTATAGTTCTGATAGTTCTAGTTTGAAACATTCTAGTTCTGATAGTTCTAAACATTCTAGTTCTGATAATTCTTAACATTCTAGTTCTGATAGTTCTAGTTTTAAACATTCTAGTTCTGATAGTTCTGAACATTCTATTTCTGAGAGTTCTAAACATTCTAGTTCTGATCATTCTTAACATTCTAGTTCTGATAGTTCTAGTTTTAAACATTCTAGTTCTGATAGTTCTGAACATTCTATTTCTGAGAGTTCTAAACATTCTAGTTCTGATCATTCTTAACATTCTAGTTCTGATAGTTCTAGTTTTAAACATTCTATTTCTGATAGTTCTGAACATTCTATTTCTGAGAGTTCTAAACATTCTAGTTCTGATAATTCTTAACATTCTAGTTCTGATAGTTCTAGTTTTAAACATTCTAGTTCTGATAGTTCTGAACATTCTATTTCTGAGAGTTCTAAACATTCTAGTTCTGATAGTTCTGAACATTCTATTTCTGAGAGTTCTAAACATTCTAGTTCTGATAATTCTTAACATTCTAGTTCTGATAGTTCTAGTTTTAAACATTCTAGTTCTGATAGTTCTGAACATTCTATTTCTGAGAGTTCTAAACATTCTAGTTCTGATCATTTTCAAAATGTTAGTTCTGATCTTTCGAAAAATTCTGGTTCTGTTAGTTCGAAACTTTCTAGTTATGATAGTTCTAGTTCTAAACATTCTAGTTCTGATTGTTCTAGTTCTAAACATTCTAGTTCTGATTGTTCTAAACATTCTAGTTCTGATAGTTCTAGTTCAAAACATTCTAGTTCTGATAGTTCTAGTTTTAAACATTCTAGTTATGATTGTTCTAAACATTCTAGTTCTGATACTTATAGTTCTAAACATTCTAGTTCTGATAGTTCTAAAAAATTCTAGTTCGAAACATTCTAGTTATGATAGTTCTAGTTCTAAACATTGTAGTTCTGATAGTTCTAAACATTGTAGTTCTCATAGTTCTGATCATTCTAGTTCTGATAGTTCTAATTATTCCAGTTCTGATAGTTCTAGTTTTAAACATTCTAGTTCTGATAGTTCTGAACATTCTAGTTTTGATAGTTCTAAACATTCCAGTTCTTATAGTTCTAAACATTTCAGTTCTGATAGTTCTAGTTTTAAACATTCTAGTTCTGATAGTTCTGAACATTCTAGTTTTTATAGTTCTAAACATTCCAGTTCTGATAGTTCTAAACATTCTAATTCTGATTGTTCTAGATCTAAACATTCTAGTTCTGATAATTTTAAACGTATAGTTCTGATATTTCTAAACATTCTAGTTCTGATAGTTCTAAACATTCTAGTTCTGATAATTTTCAACATTCTAGTTCTGATAGTTCTAATAATTCTAGTTCGGATAGTTCTAAACATTCTAGTTCTGATAGTTCTAAACATTCTAGTTCTGATAGTTATAGTTCTAAACATTCTAGTTCTGATCATTTTCAACATTCTAGTTCTGATAGTTCTAAATATTCTCGAACTGATAGTTCTAGTCCTAATAGTTCTAAACATTCTAGTTCTGATAGTTCTAAACATTCTAGTTCTGATAGTAAACATTTTACTTCTCTTCATCCTCTCCTCCCCTATTCATCCTGTCCTCTCAAACCCGACTCCCCCTCTCAAACCCTACTCCCCCTCTCTTACCCTACTCCCCCTCTCATCCCCCTCTTCCCCCTCTCAACCCCTCTTCCCCCTCTCAAACCCTACTCCCCCTCTTCCCCCTCTCAAACCCTACTCCCTCTCTCAACCCCACTCCCCCTCTCAAAACACTACTCCCCCTCTCATCCCCCACTCCCCCTCTCAAACCCTACTCCCCCTCTCATCCCCCACTCCCCCTCTCAAACCCTACTCCCCCTCTCAACCCCTACTTCCCCTCTCAAACCCTACTCCCCCTCTCATCTCCCACTCCCCCTCTCAAACCCTACTCCCCCTCTCATCTCCCACTCCCCCTCTCAAACCCTACTCCCCCTCTCATCTCCTACTCCCCCTCTCTTACCCTACTCCCCCCTCTTCCCCCTCTCAACCCCTACTCCCTCTCTCAATCCCCACTCCCCCTCTCAAACCCTACTCCCCCTCTCATCTCCCACTCCCCCTCTCAAACCCTACTCCCCCTCTCATCTCCCACTCCCCCTCTCAAACCCTACTCCCCCTCTCAAACCCTACTCCCCCTCTCAACCCCCACTCCCCCTCTCAAACCCTTCTCCCCCTCTCATCTCCCACTCCCCCTCTCAACCCCTACTTCCCCCTCTCATCCCCCACTCCCCCACTCCCCCTCTCAACCCCTACTCCCCCTCTCATCCCCTACTCCCCTCTCATCCCCTACTCCCCCTCTCATCTCCCACTCCCCCTCTCAAACCCCTACTCCCCCTCTCATCTCCCACTCCCCCTCTCAAACCCTACTCCCCCTCTCAACCCCCACTCCCCCTCTCAAACCCTCTCCCCCCTCTCATCTCCCACTCCCCCTCTCAACCCCTACTCCCCCTCTCATCCCCCACTCCCCCTCTCAACCCCTACTCCCCCTCTCATCCCCTACTCCCCCTCTCATCCCCTACTCCCCCTCTCATCCCCCACTCCCCCTCTCAAACCCTACTCCCCCTCTCAACCCCTACTCCCCCTCTCATCCCCTACTCCCCCTCTCATCCCCTATTCATCTTCTATTCCTCTGCTCCTTTCAGAAGTGAGGGATTAGAGAAGATTATGTAATGGAGAGAAAGGAGCACGAACACACACACACACACACACACACACACACACACACACACACACACACACACACACACACACACACACACACACACACACACCTAATGCCCTCTCCCCCACTAAGTAAGCTGAAGAGAAGGCCAAAGGGTGCTGATTGACAGGCGAGAGATCAGTGTGTGTGTGTGTGAATTAGTGTGATTAAGGCCCAACAATGCAGCTTGGCATGGGGCTAATGCTCTCCTGCAGCTAGGGGAGGAGAGAGAAGGAGAGAGGGTCAGGAGGGAGGAGGAAAGATGGGGGAGGAGAGAGAAGGAGAGAGGGTCAGGAGGGAGGAGGAGAGAGGGGGAGGAGAGAGAAGGAGAGAGAGGAGGAGGAGAGAGAGAAGGAGAGAGGGTCAGGAGGGAGGAGGAGAAAGGGGGAGGAGAGAGAAGGAGAGAGGGTCAGGAGGGAGGAGGAGAAAGGGGAGGAGAGAGAAGGAGAGAGGGTCAGGAGGGAGGGGGAGGAGAGAGAATAAGAGAGGGTCAGAGGGAGGAGGAGAGATACGGAGAGAGGATCAGGAGGGAGGTGGAGAGAGGGGGAGGAGAGAGAATGAGAGAGGGGTCAGGAGGGTGGAGGAGAGAGGGGGAGGAGAGAGAAGAAGAGAGGGTCAGGAGGGAGGAGGAGAGAGGGTCAGGAGGGAGGAGGAGAGAGGGGGAGGAGAGAGAAGTAGAGAGGGTAAGCAGGGAGGAGGAGAAAGGGGGAGGAGAGAGAAGGAGAGAGGGTCAGGAGGGAGGAGGGAGAGAGGGGAAGGAGAGAGGGTCAGGAGGGAGGAGGAGAAAGGGGGAGGAGAGAGAGAAGGAGAGAGGGTCAGGAGGGAGGAGGAGAGAGGGGAGGAGAGAGAAGGAGAGAGGGTCAGGAGGGAGGAGGAGAGAGGGGGAGGGTAGAGGAGGAAGGAGGGAGGTGGATGGAGGTGGAGGAGAGAGGGGGAGGAGGGGGAAGGAGGAAAGAGGAGAAAGGAGGGAGGTAGAGGGAGGCGGATGGACGGAGGTGGAGAGAGGTGGAGGAGACAGGGGCAGGAAGGAGGGGGAGGAGAGAGGGGCAGGAAGGAGGGGGAGGAGAGAGGGGCAGGAAGGAGGGTGAGAGAGAGGTTCAGGAAGGAGGGGGAGGAGAGAGGGGCAGAAAGGAGGGGGAGGAGAGAGGGGCAGGAAGGAGGGGGAGGAGAGAGGGGCAGGAAGGAGGATGAGGAGGAGGAGGAAGAGATGGTTAGAGGGTCTACGGGGGAACTGTAGTCTGAGATGTGGAATGTGAAGCACAGATTCGCAAAGGATCACTTCATTCGTTTTTTGAATGCCACATTGGTCAGTGAGCCTCATTCTGCCCGATTTATATTTTAACTATGAGGGTTTGGTGTCACAGACTGATCCTGGAGAGAAAGTGCATTTCAGTCCAGGACTAGGCTTAATAAATGGGAATGCTTCTACTGGGGATAAAAGGCCTTGTTTACACAGGGAGCCAATATTCTGATGTTACGCCCAATTATAGCCCCCCCATAAAAAGCTGATCTGATTGGTCAAAAAATACATTTGTGAAAAAAATATAATTATTGGGCTGCCTGTGTTAACTCAGCCTTAGTATCGTTAATCAATAGAGTGTCTGACACTGACAGCCCATAGAGACCACTGTTTCACCAGTAGAGACACTGACAGCCCAGAGAGACCACTGTTTTCACCAGTAGAGACACTGACAGCCCAGAGAGACCACTGTTTTCACCAGTAGAGACACTGACAGCCCATAGTGACCACTGTTTTCACCAGTAGAGACACTGACAGCCCAGAGAGACCACTGTTTTCACCAGAGACACTGACAGCCCAGAGAGACCACTGTTTTCACCAGTAGAGACACTGACAGCCCATAGATACCACTGTTTTCACCAGAGACACTGACAGCCCAGAGAGACCACTGTTTTCACCAGTAGAGACACTGACAGCCCAGAGAGACCACTGTTTTCACCAGTAGAGACACTGACAGCCCAGAGAGACCACTGTTTTCACCAGTAGAGACACTGACAGCCCAGAGAGACCACTGTTTCACCAGTAGAGACACTGACAGCCCAGAGAGACCACTGTTTTCACCAGTAGAGACACTGACAGCCCAGAGAGACCACTGTTTTCACCAGAGACACTGACAGCCCAGAGAGACCACTGTTTTCACCAGAGACACTGACAGCCCAGAGAGACCACTGTTTTCACCAGTAGAGACACTGACAGCCCAGAGAGACCACTGTTTTCACCAGTAGAGACACTGACAGCCCAGAGAGACCACTGTTTTCACCAGAGACACTGACAGCCCATAGAGACCACTGTTTTCACCACCAGAGACACTGACAGCCCAGAGAGACCACTGTTTTCACAAGAGACACTGACAGCCCATAGTGACCACTGTTTTCACCAGTAGAGACACTGACAGCCCAGAGAGACCACTGTTTTCACCAGAGACACTGACAGCCCAGAGAGACCACTGTTTCACCACCAGAGACACTGACAGCCCAGAGAGACCACTGTTTCACCACCAGAGACACTGACAGCCCAGAGAGACCACTGTTTTCACCAGTAGAGACACTGACAGCCCAGAGAGACCACTGTTTTCACCAGTAGAGACACTGACAGCCCAGAGAGACCACTGTTTTCACCAGTAGAGACACTGACAGCCCAGAGAGACCACTGTTTTCACCAGTAGAGACACTGACAGCCCAGAGAGACCACTGTTTCACCAGTAGAGACACTGACTGCCCAGAGAGACCACTGTTTTCACCAATAGAGACACTGACAGCCCAGAGAGACCACTGTTTTCACCAGAGACACTGACAGCCCAGAGAGACCACTGTTTTCACCAGAGAC
>NW_022262187.1:0-10258 GCF_002021735.2 Oncorhynchus kisutch | reverse complement strand
GCATGAGCTGAGACAGAGAGAGGGGAGGGGGGAGACAACCGTGGGGAGAAGAAGGCATGAGCTGAGACAGAGAGAGGGAGGGGGGGAGACAACCGTGGGGAGAAGAAGGCATGAGCTGAGGACAGAGAGAGGGAGGGGGGAGACAACCGTGGGAGAAGAAGGCATGAGCTGAGACAGAGAGAGGGGAGGGGGGGGAGACAAACCGTGGGGAGAAGAAGGCATGAGCTGAGACAGAGAGAGGGGAGGGGGGAGACAACCGTGGGGAGAAGAAGGCATGAGCTGAGACAGAGGAGGGGAGGGGGGGAGACAACGTGGAGAGAAGAAGGCATGAGCTGAGACAGAGAGAGGGAGGGGGGGGAGACAACCGTGCGGAGAAGAAGGCATGAGCTGAGACAGAGAGAGGGGAGGGGGGGGAGACAACCGTGGGGAGAAGAAGGCATGAGCTGAGACAGAGAGAGGGAGGGGGGGGGAGACAACCGTGGGGAGAAGAAGGCATGAGCTGAGACAGAGAGAGGGGGGGGGGGGAGACAACCGTGGGGAGAGAGAAGGCATGAGCTGAGACAGAGAGAGGGGAGGGGGGGAGACAACCGTGGGGAGAAGAAGGCATGAGCTGAGACAGAGAGAGGGGAGGGGGGGAGACAACCGTGGGGAGAAGAAGCATGAGCTGAGACAGAGAGAGGGGAGGGGGGGGGAGACAACCGTGGGGAGAAGAAGGCATGAGCTGAGACAGAGAGAGGGGGGGGGGGGAGACAACCGTGGGGAGAAGAAGGCATGAGCTGAGACAGAGAGAGGGAGGGGGGGAGACAACCGTGGGAGAAGAAGGCATGAGCTGAGACAGAGAGAGGGGAGGGGGGGAGACAACCGTGGGGAGAAGAAGGATGAGCTGAGACAGAGAGAGGGGAGGGGGGGGGAGACAAACCGGGGAGAAGAAGGCATAGCTGAGACAGAGAGAGGGGAGGGGGGGAGACAACGTGTGGAGAAGAAGGCATGAGCTGAGACAGAGAGAAGAGGGGGGGGGACAACCGTGGGGAGAAGAAGGCATGAGCTGAGACAGAGAGAGGGGAGGGGGGGAGACAACCGTGGGGAAGAAGGCATGAGCTGAGACAGAGAGAGAGGAGAGGGGGGAGACAACCGTGGGGAGAAGAAGGCATGAGCTGAGGACAGAGAGGGGAGGGGGGGGAGACAACCGTGGGGAGAAGAAGGCATGAGCTGAGACAGAGAGGAGGAGGGGGGGGAGACAACCGTGGGGAGAAGAAGGCATGAGCTGAGACAGAGAGAGGGAGGGGGGGGAGACAACCGGGGGAGAAGAAGGCATGAGCTGAGACAAGAGAGAGGGGAGGGGGAGACAACCGTGGGGAGAAGAAGGCATGAGCTGAGACAGAGAGAGGGGAGGGGGGGAGACAACCGTGGGGAGAAGAAGCATGAGCTGAGACAGAGAGAGGGGAGGGGGGGGAGACAACCGTGGGGAGAAGAAGGCATGAGCTGAGACAGAGAGAGGGGAGGGGGGGGGAGACAACCGTGGAGAAGAAGGCATGAGCTGAGACAGAGAGAGGGGAGGGGGGGGGAGACAACCGTGGGGAGAAAGAAGGCATGAGCTGAGACAGAGAGAGGGGAGGGGGGAGACAACCGTGGGGAGAAGAAGGCATGAGCTGAGGACAGAGAGAGGGGAGGGGGGGGAGACAACCGTGGGAGAAAGAAGGCATGAGCTGAGACAGAGAGAGGGGAGGGGGGGGGAGACAACCGTGGGGAGAAGAAGGCATGAGCTGAGACAGAGAGAGGGAGGGGGGAGACAACCGTGGGGGAGAAGAAGGCATGAGCTGAGACAGAGAGAGGGAGGGGGGGGGGAGACAACCGTGGGGAGAAGAAGGCATGAGCTGAGACAGAGAGAGGGGGGGGGGGAGACAACCGTGGGGAGAAGAAGGCATGAGCTGAGACAGAGAGAAGGAGGGGGGGGAGACAACCGGGGAGAAGAAGGCATGAGCTGAGACAGAGAGAGGGGAGGGGGGGAGACACCGTGGGGAGAAGAAGGCATGAGCTGAGACAGAGAGAGGGGAGGGGGGGAGGACAACCGTGGGGAGAAGAAGGCATGAGCTGAGACAGAGAGAGGGGAGGGGGGGAGACAACCGTGGGGAGAAGAAGCATGAGCTGAGACAGAGAGAGGGAGGGGGGGGAGACAACCGTGGGGAGAAGAAGCATGAGCTGAGACAGAGAGAGGGGAGGGGGGGGAGACAACCGTGGGGAGAGAAGGCATGAGCTGAGACAGAGAGAGGGGAGGGGGGGAGACAACCGTGGGAGAAGAAGGCATGAGCTGAGACAGAGAGAGGGGAGGGGGGGGAGACAACCGTGGGGAGAAGAAGGCATGAGCTGAGACAGAGAGAGGGGAGGGGGGGGAGACAACCGTGGGGAGAAGAAGGCATGAGCTGAGACAGAGAGGCGGAGGGGGGGGGAGACAAACGTGGGGAGAAGAGGCATGAGCTGAGACAGAGAGAGGGAGGGGGGGAGACAACCGTGGGGAGAAGAAGGCATGAGCTGAGACAGAGAGAGGGGAGGGGGGGGAGACAACCGTGGGGAGAAGAAGGCATGAGCTGAGACAGAGAGAGGGAGGGGGGGGAAGACAACCGTGGGAGAAGAAGGCATGAGCTGAGACAGAGAGAGGGAGGGGGGGAGACAACCGTGGGGAGAAGAAGGCATGAGCTGAGACAGAGAGAGGGGAGGGGGGGAGACAACCGTGGGGAGAAGAAGGCATGAGCTGAGACAGAGAGAGGGGAGGGGGGGGAGACAACCGTGGGAGAAGAAGGCATGAGCTGAGACAGAGAGAGGGGAGGGGGGAGAGACAACCGTGGGGAGAAGAAAGCATGAGCTGAGACAGAGAGAGGGGGAAGGGGGGGAGACAACCGTGGGGAGAAGAAGGCATGAGCTGAGAACAGAGAGAGGGGAGGGGGGGGAGACAACCGTGTGGGAGAAGAAGCATGAGCTGAGACAGAGAGAGGGAGGGGGAGACAACCGTGGGGAGAAGAAGGCATGAGCTGAGACAGAGAGAGGGAGGGGGGGGAGACAACCGTGGGGAGAAGAAGGCATGAGCTGAGACAGAGAGAGGGGAGGGGGGGGAGACAACCGTGTGGGAGAAGAAGGCATGAGCTGAGACAGAGAGAGGGAGGGGGGGGAGACAACCGTGGGGAGAAGAAGGCATGAGCTGAGACAGAGAGAGGGGAGGGGGGGAGACAACCGTGGGGAGAAGAAGGCATGAGCTGAGACAGAGAGAGGGAGGGAGGGGAGACAACCGTGGGGAGAAGAAGGCATGAGCTGAGACAGAGAGAGGGGAGGGGGGGGAGAACAACCGTGGGGAGAAGAAGGCATGAGCTGAGACAGAGAGAGGGGAGGGGGGGAGACAACCGTGGGGAGAAGAAGGCATGAGCTGAGACAGAGAGAAGGGAGGGGGGAGACAACCGTGGGGAGAAGAAGGCATGAGCTGAGACAGAGAGAGGGGAGGGGGGGAGACAACCGTGGGGAGAAGAAGGCATGAGCTGAGACAGAGAAGAGGGGAGGGGGGAGACAACCGTGGGGAGAAGAAGCATGAGCTGAGACAGAGAGAGGGAAGGGGGGGAGACAACCGTGGGGAGAAGAAGGCATGAGCTGAGACAGAGAGAGGGGAGGGGGGGGAGACAACCGTGGGGAGAAAGAAGGCATGAGCTGAGACAGAGAGAGAGGAGGGGGGGAGACAACCGTGGGGAGAAGAAGGCATGAGCTGAGACAGAGAGGAGGGAGGGGGAGACAACCGTGGGGAGAAGAAGGCATGAGCTGAGACAGAGAGAGGGGAGGGGGGGAGACAACCGTGGGGAGAAGAAGGCATGAGCTGAGACAGAGAGAGGGGAGGGGGGAGAGACAACCGTGGGGAGAAGAAGGCATGAGCTGAGACAGAGAGAGGGGAGGGGGGAGACAACCGTGGGGAGAAGAAGGCATGAGCTGAGACAGAGAGAGGGGAGGGGGGGGAGACAACCGTGGGGAGAAGAAGGCATGAGCTGAGACAGAGAAGAGGGAGGGGGGGAGACAACCGGGGAGAAGAAGGCATGAGCTGAGACAGAGAGAGGGGAGGGGGGGAGACAACCGTGGGGAGAAGAAGGCATGAGCTGAGACAGAGAGAGGGGAGGGGGGAGACAACCGTGGGGAGAAGAAGGCATGAGCTGAGACAGAGAGAGGGAGGGGGGGGAGACAACCGTGGGGAGAAGAAGGCATGAGCTGAGACAGAGAGAGGGAGGGGGGGGGAGACAACCGTGGGGAGAAAGAAGGCATGAGCTGAGACAGAGAGAGGGGAGGGGGGGGAGACAACCGTGGGGAGAAGAAGGCATGAGCTGAGACAGAAGAGGGAGGGGGGGGGAGACAACCGTGGGGAGAAGAAGGCATGGCTGAGACAGAGAGAGGGAGGGGGGGAGACAACCGTGGGGAGAAGAAGGCATGAGCTGAGACAGAGAGAGGGGAGGGGGGGAGACAACCGTGGGGAGAAGAAGGCATTGAGCTGAGACAGAGAGAGGGGAGGGGGGGAGACAACCGTGGGGAGAAGAAGGCATGAGCTGAGACAGAGAGAGGGGGAGGGGGGGGGAGACAACCGTGGGGAGAAGAAGGCATGAGCTGAGACAGAGAGAGGGGAGGGGGGGGAGACAACCGTGGGAGAAGAAGGCATGAGCTGAGACAGAGAGAGGGGAGGGGGGGGGAGACAACCGTGGGGAGAAGAAGGCATGAGCTGAGACAGAGAGAGGGGAGGGGGGGGGAGACAACCGTGGGGAGAAGAAGGCATGAGCTGAGACAGAGAGAGGGGAGGGGGGGGAGACAAACCGTGGGGAGAAGAAGGCATGAGCTGAGACAGAGAGAGGGGAGGGGGGGGGGACAAACGTGGGGAGAAGAAGGCATGAGCTGAGACAGAGAGAGGGGAGGGGGGGGAGACAACCGTGGGGAGAAGAAGGCATGAGCTGAGACAGAGAGAGGAGGGGGGGGAGACAACCGTGGGAGAAGAAGGCATGAGCTGAGACAGAGAGAGGGGAGGGGGGAGAGACAACCGTGGGGAGAAGAAGGCATGAGCTGAGACAGAGAGAGGGGAGGGGGGGGGAGACAACCGTGGGGAGAAGAAGGCATGAGCTGAGACAAGAGAGGAGGGGAGGGGGGGAGACAACCGTGGGGAGAAGAAGGCATGAGCTGAGACAGAGAGAGGGGAAGGGGGGGAGACAACCGTGGGAGAAGAAGGCATGAGCTGAGACAGAGAGAGGGGAGGGGGGGGAGACAACCGTGGGAGAAGAAGGCATGAGCTGAGACAGAGAGAGGGGAGGGGGGGGAGACAACCGTGGGGAGAAGAAGCATGAGCTGAGACAGAGAGAGGGGAGGGGGGGGAGACAACCGTGGGGAGAAGAAGGCATGAGCTGAGACAGAGAGAGGGGAGGGGGGGAGACAACCGTGGGGAGAAGAAGGCATGAGCTGAGACAGAGAGAGGGGAGGGGGGAGACAACCGTGGGGAGAAGAAGGCATGAGCTGAGACAGAGAGAGGGGAGGGGGGGAGACAACCGTGGGAGAAGAAGGCATGAGCTGAGACAGAGAAGAGGGGAGGGGGGAGACAAACCGTGGGGAGAAGAAGGCATGAGCTGAGACAGGAGAGAGGGAGGGGGGGAGACAACCGTGGGGAGAAGAAGGCATGAGCTGAGACAGAGAGAGGGGAGGGGGAGACAACCGTGGGGAGAAGAAGGCATGAGCTGAGACAGAGAGAGGGGAGGGGGGGAGACAAACCGTGGGGAGAAGAAGCATGAGGCTGAGACAGAGGAGGGGGGGGGGGGAGACAACCTGGTGGAGAAGAAGGCATGGCTTGAGCGAGCAGAGGGGGGAGGGGGGAGGACAACCGTGGGGAGAAGAAGGCATGAGTGAGACAGAGAGAGGGGGGGGGGGGGGAGACAACCGTGGGAGAAGAAGGGCATGAGCTGAGACAGGAGGAGAGGGGAGGGGGGGGGGACAACCGTGGGGAGAAGAAGGCATGAGCTGAGACAGAGAGAGGGAGGGGGGGGGGACAGCCTGTGGGGAGAAGAAGGCATGAGCTGAGACAGAGAGAGGGGAGGGGGGGAGAAAAATCCGGTGGGGAGAAGAGGGGCATTGAGCTGAGACAGAGAGAGGGGAGGGGGGGGAACAACCGTGGGAGAAGAAGGCATGAGCTGAGACAGAGAGAGGGGAGGGGGGGGAGACAACCGTGGGGAGAAGAAGGCATGAGCTGAGACATGAGAGAGGGGAGGGGGGGAGACAAACCGTGGGGAGAAGAAGGCATGAGCTGAGACAGAGAGAGGGGAGGGGGGGAGACAACCGTGGGGAGAAGAAGGCATGAGCTGAGACAGAGAGAGGGGAGGGGGGAGACAACCGTGGGGAGAAGAAGGCATGAGCTGAGACAGAGAGAGGGGAGGGGGGGGAGACAACCGTGGGGAGAAGAAGCATGAGCTGAGACAGAGAGAGGGGAGGGGGGGGAGACAACCGTGGGGAGAAGAAGGCATGAGCTGAGACAGAGAGAGGGGAGGGGGGGGAGACAACCGTGGGGAGAAGAAGGCATGAGCTGAGACAGAGAGAGGGGAGGGGGGGGAGACAAACCGTGGGGAGAAGAAGGCATGAGCTGAGACAGAGAGAGGGAGGGGGGGGGAGACAACCGTGGGGAGAAGAAGGCATGAGCTGAGACAGAGAGAGGGGAGGGGGGGGAGACAACCGTGGGGAGAAGAAGGCATGAGCTGAGACAGAGAGAGGGGAGGGGGGGAGACAAACCGTGGGAGAAGAAGGCATGAGCTGAGACAGAGCGAGGGGAGGGGGGGGGAGACAACCGTGGGGAGAAGAAGGCATGAGCTGAGACAGAGAGAGGGGAGGGGGGGGAGACAACCGTGGGGAGAAGAAGGCATGAGCTGAGACAGAGAGAGGGGAGGGGGGGAGACAACCGGGGGGAGAAGAAGGCATGAGCTGAGACAGAGAGAGGGGAGGGGGGAGACAACCGTGGGGAGAAGAAGGCATGAGCTGAGACAGAGAGAGGGGAGGAGGGGGGAGACAACCGTGGGGAGAAGAAGGCATGAGCTGAGACAGAGAGAGAGGGGAGGGAGGGGGAGACAACCGTGGGGAGAAGAAGGCATGAGCTGAGACAGAGAGAGGGGAGGGGGGGAGACAACCGTGGGGAGAAGAAGGCATGAGCTGAGACAGAGAGAGGGGAGGGGGGGGAGACAAACCGTGGGGAGAAGAAGGCATGAGCTGAGACAGAGAGAGGGAGGGGGGGAGACAACCGTGGGGAGAAGAAGGCATGAGCTGAGACAGAGAGAGGGAGGGGGGGGGAGACAACCGTGGGGAGAAGAAGGCATGAGCTGAGACAGAGAGAAGGGAGGGAGGGGGGAGACAATGTCTCTGTGGGGAGAAGAAGGCATGAGCTGAGACAGAGAGAGGGGAGGGGGGGGAGACAACCGTGGGGAGAAGAAGGCATGAGCTGAGACAGAGAGAGGGGAGGGGGGGAGACAACCGTGGGGAGAAGAAGGCATGAGCTGAGACAGAGAGAGGGGAGGGGGGAGAGAAAAACCGTGGGGAGAAGAAGGCATGAGCTGAGACAGAGAGAGGGGAGGGGGGGGGAGACAACCGTGGGGAGAAGAAGGCATGAGCTGAGACAGAGAGAGGGGAGGGGGGGGGAGACAACCGTGGGGAGAAGAAGGCATGAGCTGAGACAGAGAGAGGAGGGGGGGGGGGAGACAACCGTGGGGAGAAGAAGGCATGAGCTGAGACAGAGAGAGGGGAGGGGGGGAGACAACCGTGGGGAGAAGAAGGCATGAGCTGAGACAGAGAGAGGGGAGGGGGGGAGACAACCGTGGGAGAAGAAGGCATGAGCTGAGACAGAGAGAGGGGAGGGGGGGGAGACAACCGTGGGGAGAAGAAGGCATGAGCTGAGACAGAGAGAGGGAGGGGGGGGGGAGACAACCGTGGGGAGAAGAAGGCATGAGCTGAGACAGAGAGAGGGGAGGGGGGGAGACAACCGTGGGGAGAAGAAGGCATGAGCTGAGACAGAAGAGAGGGAGGGGGGGAGACAACCGTGGGGAGAAGAAGGCATGAGCTGAGACAGAGAGAGAGGGAGGGGGGGGAGACAACCGTGGGGAGAAGAAGGCATGAGCTGAGACAGAGAGAGGGGAGGGGGGGGAGACAACCGTGGGAGAAGAAGGCATGAGCTGAGACAGAGAGAGGGAGAGGGGGGGGAGACAACCGTGGGAGAAGAAGGCATGAGCTGAGACAGAGAGAGGGGAGGGGGGGAGACAACCGTGGGGAGAAGAAGGCATGAGCTGAGACAGAGGAGAGGGAGGGGGGGGAGACAACCGTGGGAGAAGAAGGCATGAGCTGAGACAGAGAGAGGGGAGGGGGGAGACAACCGTGGGGAGAAGAAGGCATGAGCTGAGACAGAGAGAGAGGGGAGGGGGGGGAGACAACCGTGGGGAGAAGAGGCATGAGCTGAGACAGAGAGAGGGAGGGGGGGAGACCAACCGTGGGGAGAAGAAGCATGAGCTGAGACAGAGAGAGGGGGGGGGGAGACAACCGTGGGGAGAAGAAGGCATGAGCTGAGACAGAGAGAGGGGAGGGGGGGGGACAACCGTGGGAGAAGAAGGCATGAGCTGAGACAGAGAGAGGGGAGGGGGGGGAGACAACCGTGGGGAGAAGAAGGCATGAGCTGAGACAGAGAGAGGGGAGGGGGGGAGAGACAACCGTGGGGAGAAGAAGGCATGAGCTGAGACAGAGAGAGGGGAGGGGGGGGAGACAACCGTGGGGAGAAGAAGGCATGAGCTGAGACAGAGAGAGGGGAGGGGGGGGGAAAAACCGTGGGGAGAAAAGGCATGAGCTGAGACAGAGAGAGGGGAGGGGGGGAGACAACCGTGGGGAGAAGAAGGCATGAGCTGAGACAGAGAGAGGGGAGGGGGGAGACAACCGTGGGGAGAAGAAGGCATGAGCTGAGACAGAGAGGGGAGGGGGGGAGACAACCGTGGGGAGAAGAAGGCATGAGCTGAGACAGAGAGAGGGGAGGGGGGGGAGACAACCGTGGGGAGAAGAAGGCATGAGCTGAGACAGAGAGAGAGGAGGGGGGGGAGACAACCGTGGAGAAGAAGGCATGAGCTGAGACAGAGAGAGGGGAGGGGGGGGACAACCGTGGGGAGAAGAAGGCATGAGCTGAGACAGAAGAGAGGGGAGGGGGGGGAGACAACCGTGGGGGAGAAGAAGGCATGAGCTGAGACAGAGAGAGGGGAGGGGGGGAGACAACCGTGGGGAGAAGAAGGCATGAGCTGAGACAGAGAGAGGGAGGGGGGGGAGACAACCGTGGGGAGAAGAAGGCATGAGCTGAGACACAGAGAGAAGGGGAGGGGGGGGGAGACAACCGTGGGAGAAAGAAGGCATGAGCTGAGACAGAGAAGCGGGAGGGGGGGAGACAACCGTGGGGAAAGAAGGCATGAGCTGAGACAGAGAGATAATCGAGAGGGGGGGGGAGACAACCGTGGGAGGAAGAAGGCATGAGCTGAGACAGAGAGAGGGGAGGGGGGGGGGGAGACAACCGTGGGGAGAAGAAGGCATGAGCTGAGACAGAAGAGAGGGAGGGGGGAGGACAACGTGGGAGAAGAAGGCATGAGCTGAGACAGAGAGAGGGAGGGGGGGGGAGACAACCGTGGGGAGAAGAAGCATGAGCTGAGACAGAGAGAGGGGAGGGGGGAGACAACCGTGGGGAGAAGAAGGCATGAGCTGAGACAGAGAGAGGGGAGGGGGGGGACAACCGTGGGGAGAAGCAGGCATGAGCTGAGACAGAGTGAGGGGGGGGGGAGACAACCGTGGGGGGAGAAGAAGCATGAGCTGAGACAGAGAGAGGGGAGGGGGGGAGACAACCGTGGGGAGAAGAAGGCATGAGCGGAGACAGAGAGAGGGAGGGGAGGGGAGACAACCGTGGAGAAGAAGGCATGAGCTAGAGGACAGAGAGAGGAGGGGGGGAGACAACCGTGGGGGAGAAGAAGGCATGAGCTGAGACAGAGAGAGGGGAGGGGGGGAGACACCGTGGGGAGAAGAAGGCATGAGCTGAGACAGAGAGAGGGAGGAGACAACCGTGGGAGAGATAAGGCATTGAGCTGCAGACAGATAGAGGGGAAGGGGGGGGAGACAACCGTGTGGGAGAAGAAGGCATGAGCTGAGACAGAGAGAGGGAGGGGGGGGAGACAACCGTGGGGAGAAGAAGGCATGAGCTGAGACAGAT
>NW_022262186.1:5000-10425 GCF_002021735.2 Oncorhynchus kisutch | reverse complement strand
ATGGACTGTTTGACAAGTGCTGGAGGAGGAAATAGAGCCGTGCACCTGGTGATTGAAACCGTGCATCTGGTAACCCAAAAACACAAATATGGTCATAAATGCATTTAACGGTCATTCTGATTTTAATGCCCGCTATAGGAGCACCCTACTACGGCCCTCTTTCACTCAGGGCCGTCCTGGGTGCTTTATGGACTGTTTGACAAGTGCTGGAGGAGGAAATAGAGCCGTGCACCTGGTGATTGAAACCGTGCATCTGGTAACCCAAAAACACAAATATGGTCATAAATGCATTTAACGGTCATTCTGATTTTAATGCCCGCTATAGGAGCACCCTACTACGGCCCTCTTTCACTCAGGGCCGTCCTGGGTGCTTTATGGACTGTTTGACAAGTGCTGGAGGAGGAAATAGAGCCGTGCACCTGGTGATTGAAACCGTGCACCTGGTGATTGAAAACGTGCATCTGGTAACCCAAAAATTCAAATATGGTCCTAAATGCATTTAAGGGTCATTCTGATATTAATGCCCGCTATGGAAACACCCTACTACGGCCCTCTCTCTGTCGGGGGCGACCTGAGTGCATTATGGACACTTTGAAATTTCACGATGGATACTGATTGCTATACAAGCGGTAACCCAAAAACACAAATATGGTCATAAATGCATTTAACGGTCATTCTGATTTTAATGCCCGCTATAGGAGCACCCTACTACGGCCCTCTTTCACTCAGGGCCGTCCTGGGTGCTTTATGGACTGTTTGACAAGTGCTGGAGGAGGAAATAGAGCCGTGCACCTGGTGATTGAAACCGTGCATCTGGTAACCCAAAAACACAAATATGGTCATAAATGCATTTAACGGTCATTCTGATTTTAATGCCCGCTATAGGAGCACCCTACTACGGCCCTCTTTCACTCAGGGCCGTCCTGGGTGCTTTATGGACTGTTTGACAAGTGCTGGAGGAGGAAATAGAGCCGTGCACCTGGTGATTGAAACCGTGCATCTGGTAACCCAAAAACACAAATATGGTCATAAATGCATTTAACGGTCATTCTGATTTTAATGCCCGCTATAGGAGCACCCTACTACGGCCCTCTTTCACTCAGGGCCGTCCTGGGTGCTTTATGGACTGTTTGACAAGTGCTGGAGGAGGAAATAGAGCCGTGCACCTGGTGATTGAAACCGTGCACCTGGTGATTGAAAACGTGCATCTGGTAACCCAAAAATTCAAATATGGTCCTAAATGCATTTAAGGGTCATTCTGATATTAATGCCCGCTATGGAAACACCCTACTACGGCCCTCTCTCTGTCGGGGGCGACCTGAGTGCATTATGGACACTTTGAAATTTCACGATGGATACTGATTGCTATACAAGCGGTAACCCAAAAACACAAATATGGTCATAAATGCATTTAACGGTCATTCTGATTTTTAATGCCCGCTATAGGAGCAACCCTACTACGGCCCTCTTTCACTCAGGGCCGTCCTGGGTGCTTTATGGACTGTTTGACAAGTGCTGGAGGAGGAAATAGAGCCGTGCACCTGGTGATTGAAACCGTGCATCTGGTAACCCAAAAACACAAATATGGTCATAAATGCATTTAACGGTCATTCTGATTTTAATGCCCGCTATAGGAGCACCCCTACTACGGCCCTCTTTCACTCAGGGCCGTCCTGGGTGCTTTATGGACTGTTTGACAAGTGCTGGAGGAGGAAATAGAGCCGTGCACCTGGTGATTGAAACCGTGCACCTGGTGATTGAAAACGTGCATCTGGTAACCCAAAATTCAAATATGGTCCTAAATGCATTTAAGGGTCATTCTGATATTAATGCCCGCTATGGAAACACCCTACTACGGCCCTCTCTCTGTCGGGGCGACCTGAGTGCATTATGGACACTTTGAAATTTCACGATGGATACTGATTGCTATACAAGCGGTAACCCAAAAACACAAATATGGTCATAAATGCATTTAACGGTCATTCTGATTTTAATGCCCGCTATAGGAGCACCCTACTACGGCCCTCTTTCACTCAGGGCCGTCCTGGGTGCTTTATGGACTGTTTGACAAGTGCTGGAGGAGGAAATAGAGCCGTGTGCACCTGGTGATTGAAACCGTGCATCTGGTAACCCAAAAACACAAATATGGTCATAAATGCATTTAACGGTCATTCTGATTTTAATGCCCGCTATAGGAGCACCCTACTACGGCCCTCTTTCACTCAGGGCCGTCCTGGGTGCTTTATGGACTGTTTGACAAGTGCTGGAGGAGGAAATAGAGCCGTGCACCTGGTGATTGAAACCGTGCATCTGGTAACCCAAAAACACAAATATGGTCATAAATGCATTTAACGGTCATTCTGATTTTAATGCCCGCTATAGGAGCACCCCTACTACGGCCCTCTTTCACTCAGGGCCGTCCTGGGTGCTTTATGGACTGTTTGACAAGTGCTGGAGGAGGAAATAGAGCCGTGCACCTGGTGATTGAAACCGTGCACCTGGTGATTGAAAACGTGCATCTGGTAACCCAAAAATTCAAATATGGTCCTAAATGCATTTAAGGGTCATTCTGATATTAATGCCCGCTATGGAAAACACCCTACTACGGCCCTCTCTCTGTCGGGGGCGACCTGAGTGCATTATGGACACTTTGAAATTTCACGATGGATACTGATTGCTATACAAGCGGTAACCCAAAAACACAAATATGGTCATAAATGCATTTAACGGTCATTCTGATTTTAATGCCCGCTATAGGAGCACCCTACTACGGCCCTCTTTCACTCAGGGCCGTCCTGGGTGCTTTATGGACTGTTTGACAAGTGCTGGAGGAGGAAATAGAGCCGTGCACCTGGTGATTGAAACCGTGCATCTGGTAACCCAAAAACACAAATATGGTCATAAATGCATTTAACGGTCATTCTGATTTTAATGCCCGCTATAGGAGCACCCTACTACGGCCCTCTTTCACTCAGGGCCGTCCTGGGTGCTTTATGGACTGTTTGACAAGTGCTGGAGGAGGAAATAGAGCCGTGCACCTGGTGATTGAAACCGTGCACCTGGTGATTGAAAACGTGCATCTGGTAACCCAAAAATTCAAATATGGTCCTAAATGCATTTAAGGGTCATTCTGATATTAATGCCCGCTATGGAAACACCCTACTACGGCCCTCTCTCTGTCGGGGGCGACCTGAGTGCATTATGGACACTTTGAAATTTCACGATGGATACTGATTGCTATACAAGCGGTAACCCAAAAACACAAATATGGTCATAAATGCATTTAACGGTCATTCTGATTTTAATGCCCGCTATAGGAGCACCCTACTACGGCCCTCTTTCACTCAGGGCCGTCCTGGGTGCTTTATGGACTGTTGACAAGTGCTGGAGGAGGAAATAGAGCCGTGCACCTGGTGATTGAAACCGTGCATCTGGTAACCCAAAAACACAAATATGGTCATAAATGCATTTAACGGTCATTCTGATTTTAATGCCCGCTATAGGAGCACCCTACTACGGCCCTCTTTCACTCAGGGCCGTCCTGGGTGCTTTATGGACTGTTTGACAAGTGCTGGAGGAGGAAATAGAGCCGTGCACCTGGTGATTGAAACCGTGCACCTGGTGATTGAAAACGTGCATCTGGTAACCCAAAAATTCAAATATGGTCCTAAATGCATTTAAGGGTCATTCTGATATTAATGCCCGCTATGGAAACACCCTACTACGGCCCTCTCTCTGTCGGGGGCGACCTGAGTGCATTATGGACACTTTGAAATTTCACGATGGATACTGATTGCTATACAAGCGGTAACCCAAAAACACAAATATGGTCATAAATGCATTTAACGGTCATTCTGATTTTAATGCCCGCTATAGGAGCACCCTACTACGGCCCTCTTTCACTCAGGGCCGTCCTGGGTGCTTTATGGACTGTTTGACAAGTGCTGGAGGAGGAAATAGAGCCGTGCACCTGGTGATTGAAACCGTGCATCTGGTAACCCAAAAACACAAATATGGTCATAAATGCATTTAACGGTCATTCTGATTTTAATGCCCGCTATAGGAGCACCCTACTACGGCCCTCTTTCACTCAGGGCCGTCCTGGGTGCTTTATGGACTGTTTGACAAGTGCTGGAGGAGGAAATAGAGCCGTGCACCTGGTGATTGAAACCGTGCATCTGGTAACCCAAAAACACAAATATGGTCATAAATGCATTTAACGGTCATTCTGATTTTAATGCCCGCTATAGGAGCACCCTACTACGGCCCTCTTTCACTCAGGGCCGTCCTGGGTGCTTTATGGACTGTTTGACAAGTGCTGGAGGAGGAAATAGAGCCGTGCACCTGGTGATTGAAACCGTGCACCTGGTGATTGAAAACGTGCATCTGGTAACCCAAAAATTCAAATATGGTCCTAAATGCATTTAAGGGTCATTCTGATATTAATGCCCGCTATGGAAACACCCTACTACGGCCCTCTCTCTGTCGGGGGCGACCTGAGTGCATTATGGACACTTTGAAATTTCACGATGGATACTGATTGCTATACAAGCGGTAACCCAAAAACACAAATATGGTCATAAATGCATTTAACGGTCATTCTGATTTTAATGCCCGCTATAGGAGCACCCTACTACGGCCCTCTTTCACTCAGGGCCGTCCTGGGTGCTTTATGGACTGTTTGACAAGTGCTGGAGGAGGAAATAGAGCCGTGCACCTGGTGATTGAAACCGTGCATCTGGTAACCCAAAAACACAAATATGGTCATAAATGCATTTAACGGTCATTCTGATTTTAATGCCCGCTATAGGAGCACCCTACTACGGCCCTCTTTCACTCAGGGCCGTCCTGGGTGCTTTATGGACTGTTTGACAAGTGCTGGAGGAGGAAATAGAGCCGTGCACCTGGTGATTGAAACCGTGCATCTGGTAACCCAAAAACACAAATATGGTCATAAATGCATTTAACGGTCATTCTGATTTTAATGCCCGCTATAGGAGCACCCTACTACGGCCCTCTTTCACTCAGGGCCGTCCTGGGTGCTTTATGGACTGTTTGACAAGTGCTGGAGGAGGAAATAGAGCCGTGCACCTGGTGATTGAAACCGTGCACCTGGTGATTGAAAACGTGCATCTGGTAACCCAAAAATTCAAATATGGTCCTAAATGCATTTAAGGGTCATTCTGATATTAATGCCCGCTATGGAAACACCCTACTACGGCCCTCTCTCTGTCGGGGGCGACCTGAGTGCATTATGGACACTTTGAAATTTCACGATGGATACTGATTGCTATACAAGCGGTAACCCAAAAATTAAAAGATTATGAATAAGAAGACACAGAGAGGCTTAAAAAGTTAAACTCTCTCTCATGGGATGAAGGGACATACAGGCCTAAAGGCCAAACACCCCTAACCAGGTTATATG
>NW_022262185.1:0-10431 GCF_002021735.2 Oncorhynchus kisutch | reverse complement strand
TTTCATTTTATCTCAACTAGACACAGACAGCAAAAAATTGGACATCCAGAGTGCATCAAACATGATTTAGAGCTGTTTATGGAAAAGTGCTTATTTCTGCATTTCAATGTTGCAACTTGCTGAAAACTGTCCACAGTGTTTTTCATATAACATCAACTAAACATAACAAAAAAAATTTTTTATCCAGAGTGCATCAAACATGATTTAGAGCTTGTTTATGGAAAAGTGCTTATTTCTGCATTTCAATGTTGCAACTTGCTGAAAACTATCCACGGCGTTCATTTCATCTCAACTAGACACAGCACAGCAAAAATTGGACATCCAGAGTGCATCAAACATGATTTAGAGCTTGTTTATGGAAAAGTGCTTATTTCTGCATTTCAATGTTGCAACTTGCTGAAAACTGTCCACGTGTTCATTTCATCTCAACTAGACACAGCACAGCAAAAATTGGACATCCAGAGTGCATCAAACATGATTTAGAGCTTGTTTATGGAAAAGTGCTTATTTCTGCATTTCAATGTTGAACTTGCTGAAAACAGTCTACAGGTTTTCATAACATCTCGAATAAACATAACAAAAACATTTATCCAGAGTGCATCAAACATGATTTAGAGCTTGTTTATGGAAAAGTGCTTATTTCTGCATTTCAATGTTGCAACTTGCTGAAAACTATCCACGGTGTTCATTTCATCTCAACTAGACACAGCACAGCAAAATTGGACATCCAGAGTGCATCAAACATGATTTAGAGCTTGTTTATGGAAAAGTGCTTATTTCTGCATTTCAATGTTGCAACTTGCTGAAAACAGTCCACAGTGTTTTCATAACATCTCGAATAAACATAACAAAAACATTTTTTATCCAGAGTGCATCAAACATGATTTAGAGCTTGTTTATGGAAAAGTGCTTATTTCTGCATTTCAATGTTGCAACTTGCTGAAAACTGTCCACGGTGTTCATTACATCTCAACTAGACACAGCACAGCAAAAATTGGACATCCAGAGTGCATCAAACATGATTTAGAGCTTGTTTATGGAAAAGTGCTTATTTCTGCATTTCAATGTTGTAACTTGCTGAAAACAGTCTACAGTGTTTTCATAACACTCGACAAACATAACAAAAAATTTTTTATCCAGAGTGCTTCAAACATGATTTAGAGCTTGTTTATGGAAAAGTGCTTATTTCTGCATTTCAATGTTGCAACTTGCTGAAAACTGTCACGGTGTTCATTTCATCTCAAATAGACACAGAACAGCAAAAATTGGACATCCAGAGTGCATCAAACATGATTTAGAGCTTGTTTATGGAAAAGTGCTTATTTCTGCATTTCAATGTTGTAACTTGCTGAAAACAGTCTACAGTGTTTTCATAACATCTCGAATAAACACAACAAAACATTTTTTATCCAGAGTGCATCAAACATGATTTAGAGCTTGTTTATGGAAAAGTGCTTATTTCTGCATTTCAATGTTGCAACTTGCTGAAAACTGTCCACGGTGTTCATTTCATCTCAACTAGACACAGCACAGCAAAAATTGGACATCCAGAGTGCATCAAACATGATTTAGAGCTTGTTTATGGAAAAGTGCTTATTTCTGCATTTCAATGTTGTAACTTGCTGAAAACGTCTACAGTGTTTTCATAACATCTCGAATAACATAACAAAACATTTTTTATCCAGAGTGCTTCAAACATGATTTAGAGCTTGTTTATGGAAAAGTGCTTATTTCTGCATTTCAATGTTGCAACTTGCTGAAAACTGTCCACGGTGTTCATTCATCTCAACTAGACACAGCACAGCAAAAATTGGACATCCAGAGTGCATCAAACATGATTTAGAGCTTGTTTATGGAAAAGTGCTTATTTCTGCATTTCAATGTTGCAACTTGCTGAAAACTGTCCACGGTGTTCATTTCATCTCAACTAGACACAGCACAGCAAAAATTGGACATCCAGAGTGCATCAAACATGATTTAGAGCTTGTTTATGGAAAAGTGCTTATTTCTGCATTTCAATGTTGCAACTTGCTGAAAACAGTCCACGTTTCATAACATCTCGAATATAACACAACAAACATTTTTTATCCAGAGTGCATCAAACATGATTTAGAGCTTGTTTATGGAAAAGTGCTTATTTCTGCATTTCAATGTTGCAACTTGCTGAAAACTGTCCACGGTGTTCATTTCATCTCAACTAGACACAGCACAGCAAAAATTGGACATCCAGAGTGCATCAAACATGATTTAGAGCTTGTTTATGGAAAAGTGCTTTTTCTCATTTGTTGTAACTTGCTGAAAACAGTCTACAGGTTTTCATAACATCTCGAATAAACATAACAAAAAATTTTTATCCAGAGTGCATCAAACATGATTTAGAGCTTGTTTATGGAAAAGTGCTTATTTCTGCATTTCAATGTTGCAACTTGCTGAAAACTATCCACGGTGTTCATTTCATCTCAACTAGACAGCACAGCAAAATTGGACATCCAGAGTGCATCAAACATGATTTAGAGTGTTTATGGAAAAGTGCTTATTTCTGCTTCAATGTTGTAACTTGCTGAAAACAGTCTACAGTGTTTTCATAACATCTCGAATAAACATACAAAAACATTTTTTATCCAGAGTGCTTCAAACATGATTTAGAGCTTGTTTATGGAAAAGTGCTTATTTCTGCATTTCAATGTTGCAACTTGCTGAAAACTGTCCACGGTGTTCATTTCATCTCAACTAGACACAGCACAGCAAAAATTGGACATCCAGAGTGCATCAAACATGATTTAGAGCTTGTTTATGGAAAAGTGCTTATTTCTGCATTTCAATGTTGCAACTTGCTGAAAACTGTCCACGGTGTTCATTTCATCTCAACTAGACACAGCACAGCAAAAATTGGACATCCAGAGTGCATCAAACATGATTTAGAGCTTGTTTATGGAAAAGTGCTTATTTCTGCATTTCAATGTTGAACTTGCTGAAAACTGTCCACAGTGTTTTCATAACATCTCGAATAAAACAGCAAAAACATTTTTTTATCCAGAGTGCATCAAACATGATTTAGAGCTTGTTTATGGAAAAGTGCTTATTTCTGCATTTCAATGTTGCAACTTGCTGAAAACTGTCCACGTTGTTCATTTCATCTCAACTAGACACAGCACAGCAAAAATTGGACATCCAGAGTGCATCAAACATGATTTAGAGCTTGTTTATGGAAAAGTGCTTATTTCTGCATTTCAATGTTGCAACTTGCTGAAAACAGTCCACGTGTGTTCATTTCATCTCAATATAAACATAACAAAAAATTTTTTATCCAGAGTGCATCAAACATGATTTAGAGCTTGTTTATGGAAAAGTGCTTATTTCTGCATTTCAATGTTGCAACTTGCTGAAAACTGTCCACGGTGTTCATTTCATCTCAACTAGACACAGCACAGCAAAAATTGGACATCCAGAGTGCATCAAACATGATTTAGAGCTTGTTTATGGAAAAGTGCTTATTTCTGCATTTCAATGTTGCAACTTGCTGAAAACTGTCCACGGTGTTCATTTCATCTCAACTAGACACAGCACAGCAAAAATTGGACATCCAGAGTGCATCAAACATGATTTAGAGCTTGTTTATGGAAAAGTGCTTATTTCTGCATTTCAATGTTGTAACTTGCTGAAAACAGTCTACAGTGTTTTCATAACATCTCGAATAAACATAACAAAAACATTTTTTATCCAGAGTGCATCAAACATGATTTAGAGCTTGTTTATGGAAAAGTGCTTATTTCTGCATTTCAATGTTGCAACTTGCTGAAAACTGTCCACGGTGTTCATTTCATCTCAACTAGACACAGCACAGCAAAAATTGGACATCCAGAGTGCATCAAACATGATTTAGAGCTTGTTTATGGAAAAGTGCTTATTTCTGCATTTCAATGTTGCAACTTGCTGAAAACAGTCACAGTGTTTTTCATAACATCTCAATAAACATAACAAAACATTTTTATCCAGAGTGCTTCAAACATGATTTAGAGCTTGTTTATGGAAAAGTGCTTATTTCTGCATTTCAATGTTGCAACTTGCTGAAAACTGTCCACGGTGTTCATTTCATCTCAACTAGACACAGCACAGCAAAAATTGGACATCCAGAGTGCATCAAACATGATTTAGAGCTTGTTTATGGAAAAGTGCTTATTTCTGCATTTCAATGTTGTAACTTGCTGAAAACAGTCCACAGTGTTTTCATAACATCTCGAATAAACATAAAAAACATTTTTTTATCCAGAGTGCTTCAAACATGATTTAGAGCTTGTTTATGGAAAAGTGCTTATTTCTGCATTTCAATGTTGCAACTTGCTGAAAACTGTCCACGGTGTTCATTTCATCTCAACTAGACACAGCACAGCAAAAATTGGACATCCAGAGTGCATCAAACATGATTTAGAGCTTGTTTATGGAAAAGTGCTTATTTCTGCATTTCAATGTTGCAACTTGCTGAAAACTGTCCACGGTGTTCATTTCATCTCAACTAGACACAGCACAGCAAAAATTGGACATCCAGAGTGCATCAAACATGATTTAGAGCTTGTTTATGGAAAAGTGCTTATTTCTGCATTTCAATGTTGCAACTTGCTGAAAACAGTCTACAGTGTTTTCATAACATCTCGAATAAACATAACAAAAACATTTTTTATCCAGAGTGCTTCAAACATGATTTAGAGCTTGTTTATGGAAAAGTGCTTATTTCTGCATTTCAATGTTGCAACTTGCTGAAAACTGTCCACGGTGTTCATTTATCTCAACTAGACACAGCACAGCAAAAATTGGACATCCAGAGTGCATCAAACATGATTTAGAGCTTGTTTATGGAAAAGTGCTTATTTCTGCATTTCAATGTTGTAACTTGCTGAAAACAGTCTACAGTGTTTCATAACATCTCGAATAAACATAACAAAAACATTTTTTATCCAGAGTGCATCAAACATGATTTAGAGCTTGTTTATGGAAAAGTGCTTATTTCTGCATTTCAATGTTGCAACTTGCTGAAAACTGTCCACGGTGTTCATTTCATCTCAACTAGACACAGCACAGCAAAAATTGGACATCCAGAGTGCATCAAACATGATTTAGAGCTTGTTTATGGAAAAGTGCTTATTTCTGCATTTCAATGTTGTAACTTGCTGAAAACAGTCTACAGTGTTTTCATAACATCTCGAATAAACATAACAAAACATTTTTTTATCCAGAGTGCTTCAAACATGATTTAGAGCTTGTTTATGGAAAAGTGCTTATTTCTGCATTTCAATGTTGCAACTTGCTGAAAACTGTCCACGGTGTTCATTTCATCTCAACTAGACACAGCACAGCAAAAATTGGACATCCAGAGTGCATCAAACATGATTTAGAGCTTGTTTATGGAAAAGTGCTTATTTCTGCATTTCAATGTTGTAACTTGCTGAAAACAGTCTACAGTGTTTTCATAACATCTCGAAAAACATAACAAAAATTTTTTTATCCAGAGTGCATCAAACATGATTTAGAGCTTGTTTATGGAAAAGTGCTTATTTCTGCATTTCAATGTTGCAACTTGCTGAAAACTGTCCACGGTGTTCATTTCATCTCAACTAGACACAGCACAGCAAAAATTGGACATCCAGAGTGCATCAAACATGATTTAGAGCTTGTTTATGGAAAAGTGCTTATTTCTGCATTTCAATGTTGCAACTTGCTGAAAACAGTCCACAGTGTTTTCATAACATCTCGAATAAACATAACAAAACATTTTTTATCCAGAGTGCTTCAAACATGATTTAGAGCTTGTTTATGGAAAAGTGCTTATTTCTGCATTTCAATGTTGCAACTTGCTGAAAACTGTCCACGGTGTTCATTTCATCTCAACTAGACACAGCACAGCAAAAATTGGACATCCAGAGTGCATCAAACATGATTTAGAGCTTGTTTATGGAAAAGTGCTTATTTCTGCATTTCAATGTTGCAACTTGCTGAAAACTGTCCACGGTGTTCATTTCATCTCAACTAGACACAGCACAGCAAAAATTGGACATCCAGAGTGCATCAAACATGATTTAGAGCTTGTTTATGGAAAAGTGCTTATTTCTGCATTTCAATGTTGTAACTTGCTGAAAACAGTCTACGTGTTTTCATAACATCTCGAATAAACATAACAAAAACATTTTTTATCCAGAGTGCATCAAACATGATTTAGAGCTTGTTTATGGAAAAGTGCTTATTTCTGCATTTCAATGTTGCAACTTGCTGAAAACTGTCCACGGTGTTCATTTCATCTCAACTAGACACAGCACAGCAAAAATTGGACATCCAGAGTGCATCAAACATGATTTAGAGCTTGTTTATGGAAAAGTGCTTATTTCTGCATTTCAATGTTGTAACTTGCTGAAAACAGTCTACAGTGTTTTCATAACATCTCGAATAAACATAACAAAAACATTTTTTATCCAGAGTGCTTCAAACATGATTTAGAGCTTGTTTATGGAAAAGTGCTTATTTCTGCATTTCAATGTTGCAACTTGCTGAAAACTGTCCACGGTGTTCATTTCATCTCAACTAGACACAGCACAGCAAAAATTGGACATCCAGAGTGCATCAAACATGATTTAGAGCTTGTTTATGGAAAAGTGCTTATTTCTGCATTTCAATGTTGCAACTTGCTGAAAACAGTCCACAGTGTTCATAACATCTCAAATAACACAACACACAAAAAATTGGACATCCAGAGTGCTTCAAACATGATTTAGAGCTTGTTTATGGAAAAGTGCTTATTTCTGCATTTCAATGTTGCAACTTGCTGAAAACAGTCTACAGTGTTTTCATAACATCTCGAATAAACATAACAAAAATTTTTTATCCAGAGTGCATCAAACATGATTTAGAGCTTGTTTATGGAAAAGTGCTTATTTCTGCATTTCAATGTTGCAACTTGCTGAAAACTGTCCACGGTGTTCATTCATCTCAACTAGACACAGCACAGCAAAAATTGGACATCCAGAGTGCATCAAACATGATTTAGAGCTTGTTTATGGAAAAGTGCTTATTTCTGCATTTCAATGTTGTAACTTGCTGAAAACAGTCCACAGTGTTTCATACATCTCGAATAAACATAACAAAAAATTTTTTATCCAGAGTGCATCAAACATGATTTAGAGCTTGTTTATGGAAAAGTGCTTATTTCTGCATTTCAATGTTGCAACTTGCTGAAAACATCCACGGGTTCATTTCATCTCAACTAGACACAGCACAGCAAAATTGGACATCCAGAGTGCATCAAACATGATTTAGAGCTTGTTTATGGAAAAGTGCTTATTTCTGCATTTCAATGTTGCAACTTGCTGAAAACTGTCCACAGTGTTTTCATTTCATCTCAACTAGACACAGCACAGCAAAAATTGGACATCCAGAGTGCATCAAACATGATTTAGAGCTTGTTTATGGAAAAGTGCTTATTTCTGATTTCAATGTTGCAACTTGCTGAAAACTGTCCACGGTGTTCATTTATCTCAAACTAGACACGCACAGCAAAAAATTGGACATCCAGAGTGCATCAAACATGATTTAGAGCTTGTTTATGGAAAAGTGCTTATTTCTGCATTTCAATGTTGCAACTTGCTGAAAACTGTCCACGGTGTTCATTAATCTCAATAGACACAGCACAGCAAAAATTGGACATCCAGAGTGCATCAAACATGATTTAGAGCTTGTTTATGGAAAAGTGCTTATTTCTGCATTTCAATGTTGTAACTTGCTGAAAACAGTCTACAGTGTTTTCATAACATCTCGAATATAAACATAACAAAACATTTTTTTATCCAGAGTGCTTCAAACATGATTTAGAGCTTGTTTATGGAAAAGTGCTTATTTCTGCATTTCAATGTTGCAACTTGCTGAAAACTGTCCACGGTGTTCATTTATCTCAACTAGACACAGCACAGCAAAAATTGGACATCCAGAGTGCATCAAACATGATTTAGAGCTGTTTATGGAAAAGTGCTTATTTCTGCATTTCAATGTTGCAACTTGCTGAAAACTGTCCACGGTGTTCATTCATCTCAACTAGACACAGCACAGCAAAAATTGGACATCCAGAGTGCATCAAACATGATTTAGAGCTTGTTTATGGAAAAGTGCTTATTTCTGCATTTCAATGTTGTAACTTGCTGAAAACAGTCCACAGTGTTTTCATAAATCTCGAATAAACATAACAAACAATTTTTTATCCAGAGTGCATCAAACATGATTTAGAGCTTGTTTATGGAAAAGTGCTTATTTCTGCATTTCAATGTTGCAACTTGCTGAAAACTGTCCACGGTGTTCATTAATCTCAACTAGACACAGCACAGCAAAAATTGGACATCCAGAGTGCATCAAACATGATTTAGAGCTTGTTTATGGAAAAGTGCTTATTTCTGCATTTCAATGTTGCAACTTGCTGAAAACAGTCTACAGTGTTTCATAACATCTCAAAATAAACATAACAAAAACATTTTTTATCCAGAGTGCATCAAACATGATTTAGAGCTTGTTTATGGAAAAGTGCTTATTTCTGCATTTCAATGTTGCAACTTGCTGAAAAACTATCCACGGTTCATTCATCTCAACTAGACACAGCACAGCAAAAATTGGACATCCAGAGTGCATCAAACATGATTTAGAGCTTGTTTATGGAAAAGTGCTTATTTCTGCATTTCAATGTTGCAACTTGCTGAAAACGTCCACAGTGTTTCATAACATCTCGAAATAAACATAACAAAAAATTTGGACATCCAGAGTGCATCAAACATGATTTAGAGCTTGTTTATGGAAAAGTGCTTATTTCTGCATTTCAATGTTGCAACTTGCTGAAAACTGTCCACGGTGTTCATTAATCTCAACTAGACAAGCACAGCAAAAATTGGACATCCAGAGTGCATCAAACATGATTTAGAGCTGTTTATGGAAAAGTGCTTTTCTGCATTTCAATGTTGCAACTTGCTGAAAACTGTCCACGGTGTTCATTTCATCTCAACTAGACACAGCACAGCAAAAATTGGACATCCAGAGTGCATCAAACATGATTTAGAGCTTGTTTATGGAAAAGTGCTTATTTCTGCATTTCAATGTTGTAACTTGCTGAAAACAGTCTACAGTGTTTTCATAACATCTCGAATAACACATAACAAAAACATTTTTTATCCAGAGTGCATCAAACATGATTTAGAGCTTGTTTATGGAAAAGTGCTTATTTCTGCATTTCAATGTTGCAACTTGCTGAAAACTGTCCACGGTGTTCATTTAATCTCAATAGACACAGCACAGCAAAAATTGGACATCCAGAGTGCATCAAACATGATTTAGAGCTTGTTTATGGAAAAGTGCTTATTTCTGCATTTCAATGTTGCAACTTGCTGAAAACTGTCCACAGTGTTTCAACATCTCGAATAAACACAACAAAAATTTTTTATCCAGAGTGCATCAAACATGATTTAGAGCTTGTTTATGGAAAAGTGCTTATTTCTGCATTTCAATGTTGTAACTTGCTGAAAACAGTCTACAGTGTTTTATAACATCTCGAATAAACATAACAAAAACATTTTTTATCCAGAGTGCTTCAAACATGATTTAGAGCTTGTTTATGGAAAAGTGCTTATTTCTGCATTTCAATGTTGCAACTTGCTGAAAACTGTCCACGGCGTTCGTTCATTTATCTCACTAGACACAGCACAGCAAAAATTGACATCCAGAGTGCATCAAACATGATTTAGAGCTTGTTTATGGAAAGTGCTTATTTCTGCATTTCAATGTTGCAACTTGCTGAAAACAGTCTACAGGTTTTCATAACATCTCGAATAACATAACAACAACAATTTTTTATCCAGAGTGCATCAAACATGATTTAGAGCTGTTTATGGAAAAGTGCTTATTTCTGCATTTCAATGTTGCAACTTGCTGAAAACTGTCCACGGTGTTCATTTCATCTCAACTAGACACAGCACAGCAAAAATTGGACATCCAGAGTGCATCAAACATGATTTAGAGCTTGTTTATGGAAAAGTGCTTATTTCTGCATTTCAATGTTGTAACTTGCTGAAAACAGTCTACAGTGTTTCATAACATCTCGAATAAACATAACAAAAACATTTTTTATCCAGAGTGCTCAAACACATGATTTAGAGCTTGTTTATGGAAAAGTGCTTATTTCTGCATTTCAATGTTGCAACTTGCTGAAAACTGTCCACGGCGTTCATTTCATCTCAACTAGACACAGCACAGCAAAAATTGGACATCCAGAGTGCATCAAACATGATTTAGAGCTTGTTTATGGAAAAGTGCTTATTTCTGCATTTCAATGTTGAACTTGCTGAAACTGTCCACGGTGTTCATTTCATCTCAACTAGACCAAGCACAGCAAAAATTGGACATCCAAGAGTGCAT
>NW_022262184.1:0-10559 GCF_002021735.2 Oncorhynchus kisutch | reverse complement strand
TTCTCTCTTTCTCTCTTTCCTCTGTCTCTTTCTCTCTCTGTGTTCCTCCCTCTTTCTCTCTTTCTCTCTCTGTGTTCCTCTCTCTCTCCATCTCTCTACCGCTCCCTATTTCTCTCTTTCTCTCTTTCTCTCTGTCTCTTTCTCTCTCTGTGTGTCTCTCTCTCTCTCTCTCTCTCTCTCTCTCTCTCTCTCTCTCTCTCTCTCTCTCTCTCTGTCTCTCTCACTCTCTCTGTCTCTCTCACTCTCTCTCTCTCTCTCTCTCTCTCTCTCTCTCTCTCTCTCTCTCACGTCACTCTCTCTCTGTCTGTCTGTCTGTCTGTCTCTCTCTCTGTCTCTCTCTGTCTCTCTCTGTCTCTCTCTCTCTCTCTCTCTCTCTGTCTCTGTCTGTCTGTCTGTGTCTCTCTCTGTCTCTCTCTCTGTCCCTCTCTCTCTCTCTCTGTCCCTCTCTCTCTCTGTCCCTCTCTCTCTCTCTCTCTCTCTCTCTCTCTCTCTCTCTCCAAACAACACTCATCATACCTCAGGATAACAGAATGTTTAGTTCTCAGGACACAAGTGACATCACCTGTCCATAGTGTTCTAACAACAGGGCAATAGCAGAGTTCTGGGCTGTGTCTCATTTGGCACCAAATTCCCTGTATAGTGTACAACTTTTGGCCGAGCTAATAGGGCTCTAGACAAAAGTAGTGCACTATATAGGGAATATGGTGCTATTTGGGGCACAGTCAACATCTGTCCCTAACTGCAGGACAATAACAGAGTTCTGATGAGTCAGTGTGTCTATAACTGTGACCAAAGGAAGGCTGTTCTGGCCCCTCTGATGTGGCCACATCTATCCTGAGGGAGGAACACTCAGTCCACTGAACACAGACCTGAGAGGGAGAGAGAGAGAGTCTACGCCTTCACTATGGTGAATCACTAATACAATACAGAAATACACTATGGAAAAAGAAGGAACAAACAACAACATGAAGAATTATCTATCCAAAATGGAGATGTCTGGGTAAACCACTTCTCCAATCTGTTTGGCTCTATAACAAAGAATAAAGAGCAAAAACATATACAGGAACAAATACAAATCTTAGAATCAACTATTAAAGACCAGAACCCACTGGATTCTCCAATTACCTTGAATGAGCTACAGGACAAAATAAAAACCCTCCAACCCAAAAAGGCATGTGGTGTTGATGGTATCCTTAATAAAATTATCAAATATACAGACAACAAATTCCAATTGGCTATACTAAAACTCTTCAACATTATCCTTAGCTCTGGCATCTTCCCCAATATTTGGAACCAAGGACTGATCACCCCAATCCACAAAAGTGGAGACAAATTTGACCCAATAACTACCGTGGGATATGCATCAACAGTAACCTTGGGAAAATCATCTGCATTATCATTAACAGCAGATTCGTACATTTCCTCAATGAAAACAATGTACTGAGCAAATGTCAAAATGGCTTTTTACCAAATTACCGTACAACAGACCATGTATTCACCCTGCACACCCTAATTGACAAACAAACAAACCAAAACAAAGGCAAAGTCTTCTCATGCTTTGTTGATTTCAAAAAGGCCTTTGACTCAATTTGGCATGATGGTCTGCTATACAAACTGATGGAAAGTGGTGTTGGGGGTAAAACATACGACATTATAAAATCCATGTACACAACCAATAAGTGTGCGGTTAATATAGGCAAAAAACACACTCATTTCTTCCCACAGTGCCGTGGGGTGAGACAGGGATGCAGCTTCAGCCCCACCCTCTTCAACATAAAGTATATATTAACGAATTGGCACGGGCACTAGAAAAGTCTACAGCACCCGGCCTCACCCTACTAGAATCTGAAGTCAAAAGTCTACTGTTTGCTGATGATCTGGTGCTTCTGTCACCAACCAAGGAGGGCCTACAGCAGCACCTAGATATTCTGCACAGATTCTGCCAGACCTGGGCCCTGACAGTACATCTCAGTAAGACCAAAATAATGGTGTTCCAAAAAGGTGCAGTCGCCAGGACCACAAATACAAATTCCATCTAGACACCATTGCCCTAGAGCACATAAAAAACTATACATACCTCAGCCTAAACATCAGCGCCACAGGTAACTTCCACAAAGCTGTGAACGATCTGAGAGACAAGGCAAGAAGGGCATTCTATGCCATCAAAGGGAACATAAAATTCAACATACCAATTAGGATCTGGCTAAAAATACTTGAATCAGTCATAGAGCCCATTGCCCTTTATGGTTGTGAGGTCTGGGGTCTGCTCACCAACCAAGACTTCACAAAATGGGACAAACACCAAATTGAGACTCTGCATGCAGAATTCTGCAAAAATATCAAATGTGTACAACGTAGAACACCAAATAATGTATGCAGAGCAGAATTAGAGGTCTACCAGTCAGAGCTGAGGTGGGGGTCGGTAGTCTACTCTGGGAGTTAGAGGTCTACCAGTCAGAGCTGAGGTGGGGGTTGGTAGTCTACTCTGGGAGTTAGAGGTCTACCAGTCAGAGCTGAGGTGGGGGTTGGTAGTCTACTCTGGGAGTTAGAGGGCTGTAAGTCAGAGCTGTGACTGACCCAAACTTAAGGAAAGCTTTGACTATGTACAGACTCAGTGAGCATAGCCTTGCTATTGAGAAAGGCCACCGTAGGCAGACCTGGCTCTCAAGAGAAGACAGGCTATGTGCACACTGCTCACAAAATGAGGTGGAAACTGAGTTGCACTTCCAAAGATCCTGTCTAATGTATGGCCATATTAGAGACACATATTTCCCTCAGATTACACAGATCCACAAAGAATTAAAAAACAAACCCAATTTTGATAAACTCCCATATCTACTGGGTGAAATTCCACATTGTGCCATCACAGCAGCAAGATTTGTGACCTGTTGCCACAAGAAAAGGGCAACCAGTGAAGAACAAACACCATTGTAAATACAACCCAAATTATGCTTATTTATTTTCCCTTGTGTACCCTTAACCATTTGTATATATACGTAATATGACATTTGTAATGTCTTTATTGTTTTGAAACTTCTGTATGTGTAATGTTTACTGTTAATTTTTATTGTTTATTTCACTTTTGTATATTATCTACTTCACTTGCTTTGGCAATGTTTACACATGTTTCCCATGTCAATAAAGCCCCTTGAATTGAATTGAATTGAGAGAGTGAGTGTGTGTGTTTGGGAAGACAAGGAGAGATAGGAAAAAGCCTGTGTCTAATAGCTATTTAATTGGAGAGTGTTTGTTGTCCAGACCAGGGGAACAAAGCTGTGATGTGTGTCTTCATATCAGCCTGTTCTCTGTACACTCTGTGCTCTCTGCCTGGCAGGCTACATGGTTCTAGTACAGTGATGCAGTCGACAGTCTGTAGGCTACTAATGACTATGGCCGGACAGAACCTAAAACAACTTTATCATATACTGTAAATACCTGTACAAGACTCCCAGCTTCAGCTCTGACTTACAGACCTCTAACTCCCAGAGTAGACCACCAACCCCCACCTCAGCTCTGACTGGTAGACCTCTAACTCCCAGAGTAGACTACCAACCCCCACCTCAGCTCTGACTGGCAGCCCTCTAACTCCCAGAGTAGACCACCAAACCCCACCTCAGCTCTGACTTACAGCCCTCTAACTCCCAGAGTAGACCACCAACCCCCACCTCAGCTCTGACTGGTAGACCTCTAACTCCCAGAGTAGACCACCAACCCCCACCTCAGCTCTGACTGGCAGCCCTCTAACTCCCAGAGTAGACTACCAACCCCCACCTCAGCTCTGACTTACAGCCCTCTAACTCCCAGAGTAGACCACCAACCCCCACCTCAGCTCTGACTGGTAGACCTCTAACTCCCAGAGTAGACTACCAACCCCCACCTCAGCTCTGACTGGTAGACCTCTAACTCCCAGAGTAGACCACCAACCCCCACCTCAGCTCTGACTGGCAGCCCTCTAACTCCCAGAGTAGACCACCAACCCCCACCTCAGCTCTGACTGGTAGACCTCTAACTCACAGAGTAGACTACCAACCCCCACCTCAGCTCTGACTGGCAGCCCTCTAACTCCCAGAGTAGACTACCAACCCCCACCTCAGCTCTGACTGGTAGACCTCTAACTCCCAGAGTAGACTACCAACCCCCACCTCAGCTCTGACTGGTAGACCTCTAACTCCCAGAGTAGACTACCAACCCCCACCTCAGCTCTGACTGGTAGACCTCTAACTCCCAGAGTAGACCACCAACCCCCACCTCAGCTCTGACTGGCAGCCCTCTAACTCCCAGAGGTAGACTACCAACCCCCACCTCAGCTCTGACTGGTAGACCTCTAACTCCCAGAGTAGACCACCAACCCCCCACCTCAGCTCTGACTGGTAGACCTCTAACTCCCAGAGTAGACTACCACCCCCACCTCAGCTCTGACTGGCAGCCCTCTAACTCCCAGAGTTAGACTACCAACCCCCACCTCAGCTCTGACTGGCAGCCCTCTAACTCCCAGAGTAGACTACCACCCCCACCTCAGCTCTGACTGGCAGCCCTCTAACTCCCAGAGTAGACTACCAACCCCCACCTCAGCTCTGACTGGCAGCCCTCTGAACTCCAGAGTAGACTACCAACCCCCACCTCAGCTCTGACTGGTAGACTCTAACTCCAGAGTAGACCACCAACCCCCACCTCAGCTCTGACTGGCAGCCCTCTAACTCCCAGAGTAGACTACCAACATCTACCTCACCTTGGCTCTATTATGCATTCATAATGTTGCGTGCATATTTGAATGAAAGATAAAGATTAACATCATATAGCTGTGTTTAACAAGACTGTTTCCTCTCCTCTCTCTCTCTCTCTCTGTAGATGTTAATGAGTGTGAGGCGTCCAGGTATCTGTGGACCAGGCCAGTGTTACAACACCATAGGAAACTACACCTGTATCTGCCCTGTGGACTATATGCAGGTCAATGGTGGAAACAACTGTATGGGTAAGTACAGTACATACACTGTACTACTCACTCTGAAACAATAACCAGTGTGTGTGGTCTGAATACAGTTGGTTTCTGACTACAACAGAAACAGACTGAATAATTGTAGTTATTTGATTTACTGTATGTAACCTTTATCTATACAGGTACGTCAATTTAGAACAGACTGAATTTACAATGCCGACATGTTATGTGTTAGATCTATTCTCTACAACATTATGTCATCACAACACCATGTCTGATGAAGGTCTCTGACCAAAACCTCACAGCATGTTTTTAATTACGGACCTATAATAAACAATATTTTTGTTGTTGCTTCTACAACACCATGTGACTAATGACTGTTTGTCCCCTCCCACCCGTAGACATGAGGAAGAGTTTCTGCTACAGGAACTTCTACTCTGACAACGGGACGTGTGACGGAGAGTTGACCTTCAACATGACCAAGAAGATGTGCTGCTGCTCCTACAACATTGGACGGGCCTGGAACAGACCCTGTGAACAGTGTCCTGTACCCAGCACCAGTGAGTACACACACACACACATATACACTACGCGCAGAACGCACACACACACACTCAAATCTGCCATCTGTCTGTCCCTAGATGAGTTTGCCATTCTGTGTGGAAGTGAGAGACCAGGATACTACATTGATATCTACACAGGACAGGTCATCGGTAAGTTACACCACTTCCAGTGGAAGGACACTATTGGAATAAAATCCAGTATACAGCTTCACAGGACTAATAAAAACATTTTAAAAAGTGATTCTGTGTATCTGTTTGTGTGTGTGTGTGTGTGTGTGTGTGTGTGTGTGTGTGTGTGTGTGTGTGTGTGTGTGTGTGTGTGTCTGTGTCTGTGTGTGTGTGTGTGTGTGTGTGTGTGTGTGTGTGTGGTGTGTGTGTGTGTGTGTGGTGTGTGTGTGTGTGTGTCTGTGTGTGTGTGTGTGTGTGCCTGTGTCTGTGTTCCAGACATTGATGAGTGCAGGGAAATCCCAGGAGTGTGTGAGAACGGCGTGTGTATCAACATGATTGGCAGCTTCAGGTGTGAGTGTCCAATGGGCTTCCTCTACAATGACAAGCTGCTCATCTGTGAAGGTAAGGCGTGCCCCATGGGCTTCATGCTGTGTGCTCATAGAACATACAACTACTACCCTTTAGAGTCTTTGGCCCGGATTCAATCCGAGGCGCATTCATAGTAAACACTGGGCAGGTTGGCTCAAGCATAAATTACTTTTAAAAGTGGATTGAATGGCAGCCTTATATATTTTTGTATTTCTTTGACTGCATGGTGTTGCTGAATAAAACCCTCTGAGTCCATGTCACCTTGTCATGGGCCTCCAAGCCGGATAGGGTTTTATACAGTTGCACATGTATGGCAGGTCTCAGGTTCTATTTGCTTTAGTGAAATATCTACGAGTAATTAATACATTGTCTTTCTCTCTCTCTGTCTCTCTCTCTCTCTCTCTCTCTCTCTCTCTCTCTCTCTCTCTCTCTCTCTCTCTCCTCTCTCTCTCTCTCTCTCTCTCTCTCTGTCTCTCTGTCTCTCTCTCTCTCTCTCTCTCTCTCTCTTCTCTCTCCTCTCTCTCTCTCTCTCTCTCTCTCTCTCTCTCTTCTCTCTCCCTCTGTCTCTCTTTCTCTCTCCCTCTCTCTGTCCCTCTCTCTCTCTGTCTCTCTTTCTCTCTCCCTCGCTCTGTCTCTCTCTCTCTGTCCCTCTCTCTCTCTCTCTCTGTCTCTCTCTCGGTCCCTCTCTCTCTGTCCCTCTCTCTCTGTCCCTCTCTCTCTGTCTCTCTCTCTCTGTCCCTCTCTGTCTCTCTGTCTCTCTGTCCCTCTCTCTCTGTCCCTCTCTCTCTCTGTCCCTCTCTCTCTGTCTCTCTCTCTGTCCCTCTCTCTCTCTCTGTCCCTCTCTCTATCTCTCTCTCTCTTTCCCTCCTAGACATTGATGAGTGTCAGAATGGGCCAGTGTGCCAGCAGAATGCAGGCTGTCTCAACATGCCTGGTAGCTACCGCTGTGAATGTAAACCTGGATACCGCTCACCCCCACTGGACAGTGTCTGGGTAAGGATGTAGGAGGATGGAGGAGGGAGGGGTGAGGATGGGGCAGGATGGAGGAGGGAGGGTGAGGATGGAGGGGTAAGGATGGGGGAGGAGGGAGGGGTAATGATGTGGGAGGATGGAGGAGGGAGGGGTGAGGATGGGGAAGAGGATAGTGTCTGGGTAAAGATGGGGGGGGATAGTGTCTGGGTAAGGATGGGGGAGGATAGTGTCTGGGTAAGGATGGGGGAGGATAGTGTCTGGGTAAGGATGGGAGAGGATAGTGTCTGGGTAAAGATGGGGGAGGATAGTGTCTGGGTAAAGATGGGGAGGATAGTGTCTGGGTAAGGATGGGAGAGGATAGTGTCTGGGTAAAGATGGGGAGGATAGTGTTCTGGGTAAAGATGGGGGAGGATAGTGTCTGGGTAAAGATGGGGGAGGATAGTGTCTGGGTAAGGATGGGGGAGGATAGTGTCTGGGTACGTTTGGGGGTTATAGTGTCTGGGTAAGGATGGGGGAGGATAGTGTCTGGGTAAGGATGGGGGAGGATAGTGTCTGGGTAAAGATGGGGAGGATAGTGTCTGGGTAGGATGGGGGAGGATAGTGTCTGGCAAGGATGGGGGAGGATAGTGTCTGGGTAAAGATGGGGGAGGATAGTGTCTGGGTAAGGATGGGGGAGGATAGTGTCTGGGTAAGGATGGGGGAGGACAGTGTCTGGGTAAAGATGGGGGAGGATAGGCTGAGTGTCAGGGAGGAGAAGAAAGGGAGAAAATAGATCCCCTATTCCTGGTGTCAGTATATTTCTGTCATTGCCATGCCAAATACAATTATTTTGTCATACCAAACATTTTTGTTCAATGACATGACAAAGACAAAGGAGTTCTAGTCTAAATAACAAACAGACTGGCACCATAGAGACAGACAGACCAACAGACAGACGGAGAGGGATAGAAGAACAGAATAATGTGTGTGTTGGACAAGTAGAAGAATGTGTTAGACATGCTGTCCTGGTTAGTCGTAGTTAGTGAGTATGTGAGGCATGTGTCAGGGACCAGGGGGCTGTGCTGCATAGCTTACCCCTCCTAGAGGAGCTCCTCTGGCTTTACTGGCCTGTAGTCCCCCCCCCCCCCCTGCTCTCCCTGCTAAACACCCGGGATTATGATGAGAGGAAATCCTCGAGAGCAGCACGTCCCTCAAGAGTAGCTGTGTGAGAAAGGAATGTACGCCTGTACTATGGACCCAGCCTTTTCAATAGCAGCATCCTGTTGTTCTTCCTGCTTTTATGTGTGTAACGAAACACAGTGGAGGTGTAGACCACAGTAACTACAGTAACAGAGTATACACTTAGACCACAGTAACTACAGTAACAGAGTATACACTTAGACCACAGTAACTACAGTAACAGAGTATACACTTAGACCACAGTAACTACAGTAACAGAGTACACACTTAGACCACAGTAACTACAGTAACAGAGTATACACTTAGACCACAGTAACTACAGTAAAAACAGTACACACTTAGACCACAGTAACTACAGTAACAGAGTACACACTTAGACCACAGTAACTACAGTAACAGAGTATACACTTAGACCACAGTAACTACAGTAACAGAGTATACACTTAGACCACAGTAACTACAGTAACAGAGTATACCATTAGACCACAGTAACTACAGTAACAGAGTATACACTTAGACCACAGTAACTACAGTAACAGAGTATACACTTAGACCACAGTAACTACAGTAACAGAGTATACACTTAGACCACAGTAACTACAGTAACAGAGTATACACTTAGACCACAGTAACTACAGTAACAGAGTACACACTTAGACCACAGTAACTACAGTAACAGAGTATACACTTAGACCACAGTAAATACAGTAACAGAGTACACACTTAGACCACAGTAACTACAGTAACAGAGATACACTAGACCACAGTAACTACAGTAACAGAGCACACTTAGACCACAGTAACTACAGTAACAGAGTATACACTTAGACCACAGTAACTACAGTAACAGAGTATAACACTTAGACCACAGTAACTACAGTAACAGAGTATACACTTAGACCACAGTAACTACAGTAACAGAGTACACACTTAGACCACAGTAACTACAGTAACAGAGTATACACTTAGACCACAGTAACTACCAGTAACAGAGTATACACTGTAGACACAGTAACTACAGTAACAGAGTACACACTGTAGACCACAGTAACTACAGTAACAGAGTAACACTGTAGCCACAGTAACTACAGTAACAGATGTGAACACTGTAGACACAGTAACTACAGTAACAGAGGGAACACTGTAGACCACAGTAATACAGTAACAGAGTGTACACTGTAGACCACAGTAACTACAGTAACAGAGTGTACACTGTAGACCACAGTAACTCCAGTCTCACTGTGGAGGTAAGTCCTGTGGTCTGTCCCAGTCTCACTGTGGGGGTTAGTCTGTGTGTCTGTCCCAGTCTCACTGTGGAGGTTAGTCCTGTGGTCTGTCCCAGTCTCACTGTGGGGGTTAGTCTGTGGTCTGTCCCAGTCTCACTGTGGGGGTTAGTCCTGTGGTCTGTCCAGTCTCACTGTGGAGGTTAGTCTGTGGTCTGTCCCAGTCTGTGGGGGTGTCCTCGTGGTCTGTCCCAGTCTCAATGTGGGGGTTAGTCCTGTGGTCTGTCCCAGTCTCACTGTGGGGGTTAGTCTTGTGGTCTGTCCCAGTCTCACTGTGGAGGTTAGTCCTGTGGTCTGTCCCAGTCTCACTGTGGGGGTTAGTCCTGTGCTCTGTCCCAGTCTCACTGTGGAGGTTAGTCTGTGGTTTGTCCCAGTCTCACTGTGGGGGTTAGTCCTGTGGTCTGTCCAGTCTCACTGTGGGGGTTAGTCATGTGGTCTGTCCCAGTCTCACTGTGGGGGTTAGTCCTGTGGTCTGTCCCAGTCTCACTGTGGGGGTAAGTCCTGTGTCTGTCCCAGTCTCACTGTGGGGGTTAGTCTTGTGGTCTGTCCCAGTCTCACTGTGGGGGTTAGTCCTGTGGTCTTCCCACAGGGTTAGTCCTGTGGTCTGTCCCACAGGGTTAGTCCTCGTGGTCTGTCCCAGTCTCACTGTGGAGGTTAGTCTTGTGGTCGGTCCAGTCTCACTGTGGAGGTTAGTCTGTAGTCTGTCCCAGTCTCACTGTGGGGGTTAGCCCTGTAGTCTGTCCCAGTCTCACTGTGGGGGTAGTCCTGTGGTCTGTCCCAGTCTCACTGTGGAGGTTAGTTTTGTGGTCTGTTCCAGTCTCACTGTGGGGGTTAGTCCTGTGGTCTGTCCAGTCTCACATGTGGAGGTTAGTTTTGTGGTCTGTCCAGTCTCACTGTGGGGTTAGTCCTGTGGTCTGTCCCAGTCTCACTGTGGGGGTTAGTCCTGGGGTCTGTCCACAGGGTTAGTCCTGTGGTCTGTCCCACAGGGTAGTCCTGTGGTCTGGTCCCACAAGGGGTTAGTTAGTCCTGTGTCTGTCCCAGTCTCAACTGTGGGGTTAGTCCTGTGGTCTGTCCAGTCTCACTGTGGGG
>NW_022262183.1:0-10586 GCF_002021735.2 Oncorhynchus kisutch | reverse complement strand
GGCTTGGACCCTCTATTTCTGAAACTATCTGCCACCATTGTCGCAACCCCTATTACCAGCCTGTTCAACCTCTCTTTCATATCGTCTGAGATCCCCAAGGATTGGAAAGCTGCCGCAGTCATCCCCCTCTTCAAAGGGGGAGACACCCTGGACCCAAACTGTTACAGACCTATATCCATCCTGCCCTGCCTATCTAAGGTCTTCGAAAGCCAAGTCAACAAACAGGTCACTGACCATCTCGAATCCCACCGTACCTTCTCCGCTGTGCAATCTGGTTTCCGAGCCGGTCATGGGTGCACCTCAGCCACACTCAAGGTACTAAACGATATCATAACCGCCATCGATAAAAGACAGTACTGTGCAGCCGTCTTCATCGACCTTGCCAAGGCTTTCGACTCTGTCAATCACCATATTCTTATCGGCAGACTCAGTAGCCTCGGTTTTTCGGATGACTGCCTTGCCTGGTTCACCAATTACTTTGCAGACAGAGTTCAGTGGTCAAATCGGAGGGCATGCTGTCGGTCCTCTGGCAGTCTCTATGGGGGTGCCACAGGGTTCAATTCTCGGGCCGACTCTTTTCTCTGTGTATATCAATGATGTTGCTCTTGCTGCGGGCGATTCCCTGATCCACCTCTACGCAGACGACACCATTCTATATACTTTCGGCCCGTCTTTGGACACTGTGCTATCTAACCTCCAAACAAGCTTCAATGCCATACAACACTCCTTCCGTGGCCTCCAACTGCTCTTAAACGCTAGTAAAACCAAATGCATGCTTTTCAACCGGTCGCTGCCTGCACCCGCATGCCCGACTAGCATCACCACCCTGGATGGTTCCGACCTAGAATATGTGGACGTCTATAAGTACCTAGGTGTCTGGCTAGACTGCAAACTCTCCTTCCAGACTCATATCAAACATCTCCAATCGAAAATCAAATCAAGAGTCGGCTTTCTATTCCGCAACAAAGCCTCCTTCACTCACGCCGCCAAGCTTACCCTAGTAAAACTGACTATCCTACCGATCCTCGACTTCGGCGATGTCATCTACAAAATGGCTTCCAACACTCTACTCAGCAAACTGGATGCAGTCTATCACAGTGCCATCCGTTTTGTCACTAAAGCACCTTATACCACCCACCACTGCGACTTGTATGCTCTAGTCGGCTGGCCCTCGCTACATATTCGTCGCCAGACCCACTGGCTCCAGGTCATCTACAAGTCCATGCTAGGTAAAGCTCCGCCTTATCTCAGCTCACTGGTCACGATGGCAACACCCATCCGTAGCACGCGCTCCAGCAGGTGTATCTCACTGATCATCCCTAAAGCCAACACCTCATTTGGCCGCCTTTCGTTCCAGTACTCTGCTGCCTGTGACTGGAACGAATTGCAAAAATCGCTGAAGTTGGAGACTTTTATCTCCCTCACCAACTTCAAACATCAGCTATCTGAGCAGCTAACCGATCGCTGCAGCTGTACATAGTCTATTGGTAAATAGCCCACCCTTTTCACCTACCTCATCCCCATACTGTTTTTATTTATTTACTTTTCTGCTCTTTTGCACACCAATATCTCTACCTGTACATGACCATCTGATCATTTATCACTCCAGTGTTAATCTGCAAAATTGTAATTATTTGCCTACCTCCTCATGCCTTTTGCACACATTGTATATAGACCCCCCTTTGTTTTCTACTGTGTTATTGACTTGTTAATTGTTTACTCCATGTGTAACTCTTTGTTGTCTGCTCACACTGCTATGCTTTATCTTGGCCAGGTCGCAGTTGCAAATGAGAACTTGTTCTCAACTAGCCTACCTGGTTAAATAAAGGTGAAAATAAAATAAAGAATATATTATATATGTAATAATATAATAGAGACAGTAGATCTAGCTGGTCTGTCATAATATAATAGAGACAGTAGATCTAGCTGGTCTGTCAATTATATAGAGACAGTAGATCTAGCTGGTCTGTCATAATAAACAATAGAGAATAGACACAGTAGATCTAGCTGGTCTGTCATAATATAATAGAGACAGTAGATCTAGCTGGTCTGTCATAATATAATAGAGACAGTAGATCTAGCTGGTCTGTCATTAATAATAGAGACAGTAGATCTAGCTGGTCTGTCATAATATAATAGAGACAGTAGATCTAGCTGGTCTGTCATAATATAATAGAGACAGTAGATCTAGCTGGTCTGTCATAATATATAGAGACAGTAGATCTAGCTGGTCTGTCAATAATATAATAGAGACAGTAGATCTAGCTGGTCTGTCATAATATAATAGAGACATAGAGACAGTAGATCTAGCTGGTCTGTCATAATATAATAGAGACAGTAGATCTAGCTGGTCTGTCATAATATAATGAGACAGTAGATCTAGCTCTGTCATAATATAATAGAGATAGAGACGTAGATCTAGCTGGTCTGTCATAATATAATAGAGACAGAGACAGTAGATCTAGCTGGTCTGTCATAATATAATAGAGACAGTAGATCTAGCTGGTCTGTCATAATTAAATAGAGACAGTAGATCTAGCTGGTCTGTCATATATAATAGAGACAGTAGATCTAGCTGGTCTGTCATAATATATAATAGAGACAGTAGATCTAGCTGGTCTGTCATAATATAATAGAGACAGTAGATCTAGCTGGTCTGTCATATATAGAGACAGTAGATCTAGCTGGTCTGTCATAATATAATAGAGACAGTAGATCTAGCTGGTCTGTCATAATATAATAGAGACAGTAGATCTAGCTGGTCTGTCATAATATAATAGAGACAGTAGATCTAGCTGGTCTGTCATAATATAATAGAGACAGTAGATCTAGCTGGTCTGTCATAATATAATAGAGACAGTAGATCTAGCTGGTCTGTCATAATATAATAGAGACAGTAGATCTAGCTGGTCTGTCATAATATAATAGAGACAGTAGATCTAGCTGGTCTGTCATAATATAATAGAGACAGTAGATCTAGCTGGTCTGTCATAATAATAGAGACAGTAGATCTAGCTGGTCTGTCATAATATAATAGAGACAGTAGATCTAGCTGGTCTGTCATATATAATAGAGACAGTAGATCTAGCTGGTCTGTCATAATATAATAGAGACAGTAGATCTAGCTGGTCTGTCATAATATAATAGAGACAGTAGATCTAGCTGGTCTGTCATAATATAATAGAGACAGTAGATCTAGCTGGTCTGTCATAATATAATAGAGACAGTAGATCTAGCTGGTCTGTCATAATATAATAGAGACAGTAGATCTAGCTGGTCTGTCATAATATAATAGAGACAGTAGATCTAGCTGGTCTGTCATAATATAATAGAGACAGTAGATCTAGCTGGTCTGTCATAATATAATAGAGACAGTAGATCTAGCTGGTCTGTCATAATATAATAGAGACAGTAGATCTAGCTGGTCTGTCATAATATAATAGAGACAGTAGATCTAGCTGGTCTGTCATAATATAATAGAGACAGTAGATCTAGCTGGTCTGTCATAATATAATAGAGACAGTAGATCTAGCTGGTCTGTCATAATATAATAGAGACAGTAGATCTAGCTGGTCTGTCATAATATAATAGAGACAGTAGATCTAGCTGGTCTGTCATAATATAATAGAGACATAGAGACAGTAGATCTAGCTGGTCTGTCATAATATAATAGAGACAGTAGATCTAGCTGGTCTGTCATAATATAATAGAGACAGTAGATCTAGCTGGTCTGTCATAATATAATAGAGACAGTAGATCTAGCTGGTATGTCATATAATAGAGACAGTAGATCTAGCTGGTCTGTCATAATATAATAGAGACAGTAGATCTAGCTGGTCTGTCATAATATAATAGAGACAGTAGATCTAGCTGGTCTGTCATAATATAATAGAGACAGTAGATCTAGCTGGTCTGTCATAATATAATAGAGACAGTAGATCTAGCTGGTCTGTCATAATATAATAGAGACAGTAGATCTAGCTGGTCTGTCATAATATAATAGAGACAGTAGATCTAGCTGGTCTGTCATAATATAATAGAGACAGTAGATCTAGCTGGTCTGTCATAATATAATAGAGACAGTAGATCTAGCTGGTCTGTCATAATATAATAGAGACAGTAGATCTAGCTGGTCTGTTATATAATAATAGAGACAGTAGATCTAGCTGGTCTGTCATAATATAATAGAGACAGTAGATCTAGCTGGTCTGTCATAATATAATAGAGACAGTAGATCTAGCTGGTCTGTCATAATATAATAGAGACAGTAGATCTAGCTGGTCTGTCATAATATAATAGAGACAGTAGATCTAGCTGGTCTGTCATAATATAATAGAGACAGTAGATCTAGCTGGTCTGTCATAATATAATAGAGACAGTAGATCTAGCTGGTCTGTCATAATATAATAGAGACAGTAGATCTAGCTGGTCTGTCATAATATAATAGAGACAGTAGATCTAGCTGGTCTGTCATAATATAATAGAGACAGAGACAGTAGATCTAGCTGGTCTGTCATAATATAATAGAGACAGTAGATCTAGCTGGTCTGTCATAATATAATAGAGACAGTAGATCTAGCTGGTCTGTCATAATATAATAGAGACAGTAGATCTAGCTGGTCTGTCATAATATAATAGAGACAGTAGATCTAGCTGGTCTGTCATAATATAATAGAGACAGTAGATCTAGCTGGTCTGTCATAATATAATAGAGACAGTAGATCTAGCTGGTCTGTCATAATATAATAGAGACAGTAGATCTAGCTGGTCTGTCATAATATAATAGAGACAGTAGATCTAGCTGGTCTGTCATAATATAATAGAGACAGTAGATCTAGCTGGTCTGTCATAATATAATAGAGACAGTAGATCTAGCTGGTCTGTCATAATATAATAGAGACAGTAGATCTAGCTGGTCTGTCATAATATAATAGAGACAGTAGATCTAGCTGGTCTGTCATAATATAATAGAGACAGTAGATCTAGCTGGTCTGTCATAATATAATAGAGACAGTAGATCTAGCTGGTCTGTCATAATATAATAGAGACAGTAGATCTAGCTGGTCTGTCATAATATAATAGAGACAGTAGATCTAGCTGGTCTGTCATAATATAATAGAGACAGTAGATCTAGCTGGTCTGTCATAATATAATAGAGACAGTAGATCTAGCTGGTCTGTCATAATATAATAGAGACAGTAGATCTAGCTGGTCTGTCATAATATAATAGAGACAGTAGATCTAGCTGGTCTGTCATAATATAATAGAGACAGTAGATCTAGCTGGTCTGTCATAATATAATAGAGACAGTAGATCTAGCTGGTCTGTCATAATATAATAGAGACAGTAGATCTAGCTGGTCTGTCATAATATAATAGAGACAGTAGATCTAGCTGGTCTGTCATAATATAATAGAGACAGTAGATCTAGCTGGTCTGTCATAATATAATAGAGACAGTAGATCTAGCTGGTCTGTCATAATATAATAGAGACAGTAGATCTAGCTGGTCTGTCATAATATAATAGAGACAGTAGATCTAGCTGGTCTGTCATAATATAATAGAGACAGTAGATCTAGCTGGTCTGTCATAATATAATAGAGACAGTAGATCTAGCTGGTCTGTCATAATATAATAGAGACAGTAGATCTAGCTGGTCTGTCATAATATAATAGAGACAGTAGATCTAGCTGGTCTGTCATAATATAATAGAGACAGTAGATCTAGCTGGTCTGTCATAATATAATAGAGACAGTAGATCTAGCTGGTCTGTCATAATATAATAGAGACAGTAGATCTAGCTGGTCTGTCATAATATAATAGAGACAGTAGATCTAGCTGGTCTGTCATAATATAATAGAGACAGTAGATCTAGCTGGTCTGTCATAATATAATAGAGACAGTAGATCTAGCTGGTCTGTCATAATATAATAGAGACAGTAGATCTAGCTGGTCTGTCATAATATAATAGAGACAGTAGATCTAGCTGGTCTGTCATAATATAATAGAGACAGTAGATCTAGCTGGTCTGTCATAATATAATAGAGACAGTAGATCTAGCTGGTCTGTCATAATATAATAGAGACAGTAGATCTAGCTGGTCTGTCATAATATAATAGAGACAGTAGATCTAGCTGGTCTGTCATAATATAATAGAGACAGTAGATCTAGCTGGTCTGTCATAATATAATAGAGACAGTAGATCTAGCTGGTCTGTCATAATATAATAGAGACAGTAGATCTAGCTGGTCTGTCATAATATAATAGAGACAGTAGATCTAGCTGGTCTGTCATAATATAATAGAGACAGTAGATCTAGCTGGTCTGTCATAATATAATAGAGACAGTAGATCTAGCTGGTCTGTCATAATATAATAGAGACAGTAGATCTAGCTGGTCTGTCATAATATAATAGAGACAGTAGATCTAGCTGGTCTGTCATAATATAATAGAGACAGTAGATCTAGCTGGTCTGTCATAATATAATAGAGACAGTAGATCTAGCTGGTCTGTCATAATATAATAGAGACAGTAGATCTAGCTGGTCTGTCATAATATAATAGAGACAGTAGATCTAGCTGGTCTGTCATAATATAATAGAGACAGTAGATCTAGCTGGTCTGTCATAATATAATAGAGACAGTAGATCTAGCTGGTCTGTCATAATATAATAGAGACAGTAGATCTAGCTGGTCTGTCATAATATAATAGAGACAGTAGATCTAGCTGGTCTGTCATAATATAATAGAGACAGTAGATCTAGCTGGTCTGTCATAATATAATAGAGACAGTAGATCTAGCTGGTCTGTCATAATATAATAGAGACAGTAGATCTAGCTGGTCTGTCATAATATAATAGAGACAGTAGATCTAGCTGGTCTGTCATAATATAATAGAGACAGTAGATCTAGCTGGTCTGTCATAATATAATAGAGACAGTAGATCTAGCTGGTCTGTCATAATATAATAGAGACAGTAGATCTAGCTGGTCTGTCATAATATAATAGAGACAGTAGATCTAGCTGGTCTGTCATAATATAATAGAGACAGTAGATCTAGCTGGTCTGTCATAATATAATAGAGACAGTAGATCTAGCTGGTCTGTCATAATATAATAGAGACAGTAGATCTAGCTGGTCTGTCATAATATAATAGAGACAGTAGATCTAGCTGGTCTGTCATAATATAATAGAGACAGTAGATCTAGCTGGTCTGTCATAATATAATAGAGACAGTAGATCTAGCTGGTCTGTCATAATATAATAGAGACAGTAGATCTAGCTGGTCTGTCATAATATAATAGAGACAGTAGATCTAGCTGGTCTGTCATAATATAATAGAGACAGTAGATCTAGCTGGTCTGTCATAATATAATAGAGACAGTAGATCTAGCTGGTCTGTCATAATATAATAGAGACAGTAGATCTAGCTGGTCTGTCATAATATAATAGAGACAGTAGATCTAGCTGGTCTGTCATAATATAATAGAGACAGTAGATCTAGCTGGTCTGTCATAATATAATAGAGACAGTAGATCTAGCTGGTCTGTCATAATATAATAGAGACAGTAGATCTAGCTGGTCTGTCATAATATAATAGAGACAGTAGATCTAGCTGGTCTGTCATAATATAATAGAGACAGTAGATCTAGCTGGTCTGTCATAATATAATAGAGACAGTAGATCTAGCTGGTCTGTCATAATATAATAGAGACAGTAGATCTAGCTGGTCTGTCATAATATAATAGAGACAGTAGATCTAGCTGGTCTGTCATAATATAATAGAGACAGTAGATCTAGCTGGTCTGTCATAATATAATAGAGACAGTAGATCTAGCTGGTCTGTCATAATATAATAGAGACAGTAGATCTAGCTGGTCTGTCATAATATAATAGAGACAGTAGATCTAGCTGGTCTGTCATAATATAATAGAGACAGTAGATCTAGCTGGTCTGTCATAATATAATAGAGACAGTAGATCTAGCTGGTCTGTCATAATATAATAGAGACAGTAGATCTAGCTGGTCTGTCATAATATAATAGAGACAGTAGATCTAGCTGGTCTGTCATAATATAATAGAGACAGTAGATCTAGCTGGTCTGTCATAATATAATAGAGACAGTAGATCTAGCTGGTCTGTCATAATATAATAGAGACAGTAGATCTAGCTGGTCTGTCATAATATAATAGAGACAGTAGATCTAGCTGGTCTGTCATAATATAATAGAGACAGTAGATCTAGCTGGTCTGTCATAATATAATAGAGACAGTAGATCTAGCTGGTCTGTCATAATATAATAGAGACAGTAGATCTAGCTGGTCTGTCATAATATAATAGAGACAGTAGATCTAGCTGGTCTGTCATAATATAATAGAGACAGTAGATCTAGCTGGTCTGTCATAATATAATAGAGACAGTAGATCTAGCTGGTCTGTCATAATATAATAGAGACAGTAGATCTAGCTGGTCTGTCATAATATAATAGAGACAGTAGATCTAGCTGGTCTGTCATAATATAATAGAGACAGTAGATCTAGCTGGTCTGTCATAATATAATAGAGACAGTAGATCTAGCTGGTCTGTCCCTTATTTCTGAAACTATCTGCCACATTGTCGCAACCCCTATTACCAGCCTGTTCAACCTCTCTTTCATATCGTCTGAGATCCCCAAGGATTGGAAGCTGCCGCAGTCATCCCCCTCTTCAAAGGGGGAGACACCCTGGACCCAAACTGTTACAGACCTATATCCATCCTGCCCTGCTATCTAAGGTCTTCGAAAGCCAAGTCAACAAACAGGTCACTGACCATCTCGAATCCCACGTACCTTCTCCGCTGTGCAATCTGGTTTCCGAGCCGGTCATGGGTGCACCTCAGCCACACTCAAGGTACTAAACGACATCATAACCGCCATCGATAAAAGACAGTACTGTGCAGCCGTCTTCATCGACCTCGCCAAGGCTTTCGACTCTGTCAATCACCATATTCTTATCGGCAGACTCAGTAGCCTCGGTTTTTCGGATGACTGCCTTGCCTGGTTCACCAATTACTTTGCAGACAGAGTTCAGTGTGTCAAATCGGAGGGCATGCTGTCCGGTCCTCTGGCAGTCTCTATGGGGGTGCCACAGGGTTCAATTCTCGGGCCGACTCTTTTCTCTGTGTATATCAATGATGTTGCTCTTGCTGCGGGCGATTCCCTGATCCACCTCTACGCAGACGACACCATTCTATATACTTTCGGCCCGTCTTTGGACACTGTGCTATCTAACCTCCAAACAAGCTTCAATGCCACAACACTCCTTCCGTGGCCTCCAACTGCTCTTAAACGCTAGTAAACCAAATGCATGCTTTTCAACCGGTCGCTGCCTGCACCTGCATGCCCGACTAGCATCACCACCCTGGATGGTTCCGACCTAGAATATGTGGACGTCTATAAGTACCTAGGTGTCTGGCTAGACTGCAAACTCTCCTTCCAGACTCATATCAAACATCTCCAATCGAAAATCAAATCAAGAGTCGGCTTTCTATTCCGCAACAAAGCCTCCTTCACTCAAGCCGCCAAGCTTACCCTAGTAAAACTGACTATCCTACCGATCCTCGACTTCGGCGATGTCATCTACAAAATGGCTTCCAACACTCTACTCAGCAAACTGGATGCAGTCTATCACAGTGCCATCCGTTTTGTCACTAAAGCACCTTATACCACCCACCACTGCGACTTGTATGCTCTAGTCGGCTGGCCCTCGCTACATATTCGTCGCCAGACCCACTGGCTCCAGGTCATCTACAAGTCTATGCTAGGTAAAGCTCCGCCTTATCTCAGCTCACTGGTCACGATGGCAACACCCATCCGTAGCACGCGCTCCAGCAGGTGTATCTCACTGATCATCCCTAAAGCCAACACCTCATTTGGCCGCCTTTCGTTCCAGTACTCTGCTGCCTGTGACTGGAACGAATTGCAAAAATCGCTGAAGTTGGAGACTTTTATCTCCCTCACCAACTTCAAACATCAGCTATCTGAGCAGCTAACCGATCGCTGCAGCTGTACATAGTCTATTGGTAAATAGCCCACCCTTTTCACCTACCTCATCCCATACTGTTTTTATTTATTTACTTTTCTGCTCTTCTGCACACCAATATCTCTACCTGTACATGACCATCTGATCATTTATCACTCCAGTGTTAATCTGCAAAATTGTAATTATTTGCCTACCTCCTCATGCCTTTTGCACACATTGTATATAGACCCCCTTTGTTTTCTACTGTGTTATTGACTTGTTAATTGTTTACTCCATGTGTAACTCTTTGTTGTATGCTCACACTGCTATGCTTTATCTTGGCCAGGTCGCAGTTGCAAATGAGAACTTGTTCTCAACTAGCCTACCTGGTTAAATAAAGGTGAAAAAAAAAATAAAAAATAAAAAATATAATAGAGACATAGAGACAACTAGATCTTAGCTGGTCTGTCATAATATAATAGAGACAGTAAATCTACCTGGTCTGTCAATTAGAATAAAGAAAGTGATTCTCAACTGTTCTGTCTAGTAAATAGAGTACATAGATCTAGCTGGCCTGTCATAATATAATA
>NW_022262182.1:0-10754 GCF_002021735.2 Oncorhynchus kisutch | reverse complement strand
ATATTATGACAGACCAGCTAGATCTACTGTCTCTATTATATTATGACAGACCAGCTAGATCTACTGTCTCTATATATTATGACAGACCAGCTAGATCTACTGTCTCTATTATATTATGACAGACCAGCTAGATCTACTGTCTCTATTATAATATGACAGACCAGCTAGAGATACTTTACCAGCTAGATCTACTTATGCTATGATATATGACGAGACGCTAGATAACGTCTCTATTGTATTAGACAGACCAGCATGATCTACTGTCTCTATTATAATATGACAGACGAGCTAGATATACTGTCTCTATTATAATATGACAGACCAGCTAGATCTACTGTCTCTATTATACTATGACAGACGAGATAGATCTACTGTCTCTATTTTATTATGACAGACCAGCTAGATCTACTGTCTCTATTGTATTATGACAGACCAGCTAGATCTACTGTCTCTATTATATTATGACAGACCAGCTAGATCTATTGTCTTGTTATATTATGACAGATCAGCTAGATCTACTGTCTCTATTATGCTATGACAGCCGAGCTAGATCTACTGTCTCTATTGTATTATGACAGACCAGCTAGATCTAGGGGAAGGTCAAGGGAGGGGTGTGGTCAGAGTAGGGCCAGGGGCAGGTCAAGGGAGGGGTGTGGTCAGTGTAGAGACAGGCCCAGGTCAAGGGAGGGGAGTGGTCAGAGTAGAGACAGGGGCAGGGCAAGGGAGGGGATTGGTCAGAGTAGGGACAGGGGCAGGGTAAGGGAGGGGTGTGGTTACGTCGGCGGGTGAATTCAGATGGAGCCCTTGGAAAGATGATACCCAAAAATATTATTTTGACGCTGTATGGACAAAAAAACGGTTTGCAACTTGCAAAACATGCGGAAGAAAATGACAGACGGAGGCGCAACAACTTCCAACTTTGTTCCACATTTAAAGAACAGTAAGTCGTGGCTAATAGAGCCGACAGCTATATATGGTATTACTTTACTGGTGTAGCATTTAGGCTAACGTAACCATAAATCACTGAGCCTCAACACAGTCTGTCACGGGCGTCCTCCTGGCGAGAAGGATCGGAGGACCAAAATGCGGCGTGGTATGTGTTCATGATGAAATTTAATAAAGAAAACACTGAACACTGAAACACTATACAAAAACAATAAACGAAATAACAACCGTGAAGCTAAATGAGAACTGTGAATACACAAGCAATCAACATAGACTATCACCCACAAACAAACAGTGAAACCCAGGCTACCTAAGTATGACTCTCTATCAGAGACAACTGATGACACCTGCCTCTGATTGAGAACCATACTAGGCCGAAACATAGAAATACCCAAATCATAGAAAAACAAACATAGACTGCCCACCCCAACTCACGCCCTGACCATACTAAATAAATACAAAACAAAGGAAATAAAGGTCAGAACGTGACACAGTCAGTCAGTGTGGGAACGTGATCATTGCACCCAAGATTGAGCTACAAATGGCTGGGCAGTTAGTTGGTAGCCTAAATCGTGCCTAATGTTACTGCTGTTCCTGAAACCATTGACATACGTTAGCCTACTGTAACCCCAGAGAGAGAGAGGGTGTGTGTGTTAATGTTGGGCGATTGTGTACAAGCCTACATCGCCCGATTGCGCCCCCTTTCTCATGGCTACCCATGTATTTCCATGGACATATGTTTATTTGGAAGGTAATAAATATCTAGAGATTTTTTAAAGCATTCATGATTTGCGTGAATGTAATATATTTGTACTCTTGTTTAAAATACGAAATGTTATTACATTTGGTGAAGAGCACATTTGGACTTGTTTAGGACTCGAAACTCAAAAGTTAGGACTTGAGACTTGACTTGATACTTGACGATCTTGACTTGAGACTTGACTCAGACCTGCCTGTCTTGACTTGGGACTTGAGTGCTAAGACTTGAGACTTACTTGTGACTTGTTAAACGATGACTTGGTCCTACCTCTGGAGAGGGGTGTGGCCAGAATGGGAACAAATTAGTCATAGAGGGCAAAAATAGCAAGGGGGCGGGGCAGAGTCATGTATGAGCTACGTGTAACCTTTATATACCTAGGCAAGTCAATTAAGAACAAATTCCTATTTACAATGACTGCCACACCCGGACGATGCTGGGCCAATTGTGCGGCACCCTATGGGACTCCCAATCACGACCAAAGTCCAAAACGAACAAAAACATCACAAGATGTCACCATAATATATGCACAAACTCTTAAGGAACTGTTTCGGCTGGGAAGCATGAATACACCTTTATAGGTCCAGTGAAACACCTGTCTCCTTCTATCTGTGGTAACGGTGGTATTAGCTGACATCCTCCGTATGACTTGTGTTTTTAGAGTAGAGGAGATCAATCAGGACAGGTTATTGATTAAGAAGACCTACGAGCTCCATATAACAGAGCTCTGTTTACGCACCCAATGCACCATTTTACACGCCACCTGGTGGCGATGGAAAAGCGCTGACGCGTCGATCTATGTCTCTGAAATCGATTGCTCTCCTTTGCTGTCTGGTGGAGTCGATCCCAGATATCCACTCGCCGCTGATGCAACACATTGACAGGTTCCACATCGACCTCAAGTGTTAAGACATTAACTCTAAGGTAAAACATTGAATTGTCTATAGCTAGTATGCTTTTTTTTTCTCCAGACGACGGTTTATATATGATTTCAAAGTGTCAACAACTCAAGTATTGTGTTTTAGACAACCAGTTCGGTACAAATGATTAGCCAAATGCTAAGTTAGCGCTTAGCATGGATGGTTCAGTCACTCTCAACGTGTCAGTAATAGCCAGCTCAGTTGTCACTGGCATCACTAACTGAAGTTGCTAACTAACTAGCTATTTAGCCAGGCGAGCACTACCAGTGACTGAATTCTGCTTGATACAAAACTACTCTAAAAATATACTTATCTAGCTAGCTAGATAAAGACGATAGATGCCTGCAAAATGACTGTTTACTTTGCTAACTTGATAGCTAAGTCAGCTATCAACCTGTCAAAAAAAATGTGTCGTCTAGCTAACGTTAGATAGCTCATAAGCAGTCACAGGTTTGCGTCCCAAACATCACCATATTCCCTATGGGCCATGGTCAAAAGGAGTGAAACTATATAGGGAATGGAGCGCCATTTTGGATGTACACTGATATACTCAGTGACTGTGCCAACCACCTCCTGTTCTTCTCTCTCCTCTCCGTGTAGGAGCGAGGCACCATGGGAGAACAGCTGAGCCCAGATGAGAAGCTTCACCTCATCACTAGGAACCTTCAGGTTAGCGTCTCTCTGTCTGTCTCAATTCAATTTCAATTCAAGGGGCTTTATTGGCATGGGAAACGTGTTAACATTGCCAAAGCAAGTGAGGTAGATAATATACAAAAGTGAAATAAACAATAACAATTAACAGTAAACATTACACATACAGAAGTTTCAAAACAATAAAGACATTACAAATGTCTTATATATATATATACAGTGTTTTAACAATGTCCAAAAGGTTAAAGTACACAAGGGAAAATAAATATGGGTTGTATTTACAATGGTGTTTGTTCTTCACTGGTTGTCCTTTTCTGCTTGCTGCTGTGATGTCACAGCTGTGGAATTTCACCCAGTAGATGTGGGAATTCTTTCTCTTTCGTTCTCTCTCTCTCTCTCTCTCTCTTTCTCTCTCTTTCTTTCTCTCTCTTTCTCTCTCTTTCTCTCTCTTTCTCTCTTTCTCTCTCTTTCTCTTTCTTTCTTTCTTTCTTTCTTTCTTTCTTTCTTTCTTTCTTTCTTTCTTTCTTTCTTTCTTTCTTTCTCTCTCTAATGGTTGATGTTGTGTGTTATTTCAGGAGGTGCTTGGAGAAGAGAAGATAAAGCAGGTCCTGTCAGAGAGGGAACTAAAGGTGTACTGGGGAACTGCCACCACAGGAAAACCCCATGTTGCCTACTTCGTCCCCATGTCCAAGATTGCGGACTTCCTCAAGGCAGGGTGTGAGGTGAGATCTGCGTGTGTGTTTGATTCCCTTCACTATTGTCCAGCCTATTTTGTAGTGATGGGGGGGGGGAATCGCTAGTTTCTTATTCTTATTGCACTATAATTTTGGACGATATTATATTGATACTTTGACTCCCAAGTATCGATTTGTAAAAAAAAAATTATACAAATTAAACAAAGTGATTCTATTTTTCTATGTTGCATTAGCTAGTTAGTGTTAGCTGGAGCTAGTTTGCATTAGCTATTTGTAGATCTGTGTGTGTCTGTCTAACTCTCCCGCCGACCCCCTCCCCAGGTGACCATCCTGTTTGTAGATCTGTGTGTGTCTGTCTAACTCTCCTGCCGACCCCCTCCCCAGGTGACCATCCTGTTTGCAGACCTGCACGCGTTCCTGGACAACATGAAGGCTCCCTGGGAGCTGCTGGAGCTGAGGGTCCAGTACTACGAACAGGTGATCAAGGCCATGCTGGAGAGTATCGGGGTGCCGTTGGACAAACTTAAGTTCATCAAAGGGACAGACTTCCAACTCAGCAGGTTAGTGGTCAGGCTCAGTAGTTTCTCTTTCTGGGAAAGAGAAGAAGAAGAAGAACACAAGATGTCGCTGCTCTGGTTTTATAGAAGCTGTTCTCATCGCCTTCAACGCACTTTGAAGAATATGGAGAGAAGGACTGATTCATTCACAAGACCATTACGCAAACATCTATTTCCACTGTCTTGTGATATTTTGTAATTGTATGGTGGTCGTCATGGTTACATATATATATTATTTTTTTGCATTTTAGTTCAGGACTAGACTCAAATCTTTGTCAGGGGAAACCAGTCCATAGTGTTTAGATGTCAAAGTCGTTGCTCGTTTGATGTACCTACGTATGCCCTCTGCCTGTCTCTCTCCCTTAGAGAGTACACTCTGGACGTGTATCGTCTGTCGTCCATGGTAACGGAACATGATGCTAAGAAGGCTGGAGCCGAGGTGGTTAAACAGGTGGACCACCCTCTACTCAGTGGTCTGCTCTACCCTGGACTACAGGTAATAACATGGTTATACCACCCTCTACTCAGTGGTCTGCTCTACCCTGGACTACAGGTAATAACATGGTTATACCACCCTCTACTCAGTGGTCTGCTCTACCCTGGACTACAGGTAATAACATGGTTATACCACCCTCTACTCAGTGGTCTGCTCTACCCTGGACTACAGGTAATAACATGGTTATACCACCCTCTACTCAGTGGTCTGCTCTACCCTGGACTGCAGGTAATAACATGGTTATAACACCCTCAGTGGTCTGCTCTACCCTGGACTGCAGGTAATAACATGGTAATAACACCCTCAGTGGTCTGCTCTACCCTGGACAACAGGTAATAACATGGTTATAACACCCTCAGTGGTCTGCTCTACAGGTAATAACATGGTTATAACACCCTCAGTGGTCTGCTCTACAGGTAATAACATGGTTATAACACCCTCAGTGGTCTGCTCTACCCTGGACTGCAGGTAATAACATGGTTATAACACCCTCAGTGGTCTGCTCTACCCTGGACTGCAGGTAATAACATGGTTATAACACCCTCAGTGGTCTGCTCTACCCTGGACTGCAGGTAATAACATGGTTATAACACCCTCAGTGGTCTGCTCTACCCTGGACTGCAGGTAATAACATGGTTATAACACCCTCAGTGGTCTGCTCTACCCTGGACTGCAGGTAATAACATGGTTATAACACCCTCAGTGGTCTGCTCTACCCTGGACTACAGGTAATAACATGGTTATAGCACCCTCAGTGGTCTGTCCTACCCTGGACTACAGGTAATAACATGGTTATAACACCCTCAGTGGTCTGCTCTACCCTGGACTACAGGTAATAACATGGTTATAACACCCTCAGTGGTCTGCTCTACCCTGGACTACAGGTAATAACATGGTTATAACACCCTCAGTGGTCTGCTCTACCCTGGACTACAGGTAATAACATGGTTATAACACCCTCAGTGGTCTGCTCTACCCTGGACTACAGGTAATAACATGGTTATAGCACCCTCAGTGGTCTGTCCTACCCTGGACTACAGGTAATAACATGGTTATAACACCCTCAGTGGTCTGCTCTACCCTGGACTACAGGTAATAACATGGTTATAACACCCTCAGTGGTCTGCTCTACCCTGGACTACAGGTAATAACATGGTTATAACACCCTCAGTGGTCTGCTCTACCCTGGACTGCAGGTAATAACATGGTTATAACACCCTCAGTGGTCTGCTCTACCCTGGACAGCAGGTAATAACATGGTTATACCACCCTCAGTGGTCTGCTCTACCCTGGACTGCAGGTAATAACATGGTTATACCACCCTCTACTCAGTGGTCTGCTCTACCCTGGACTGCAGGTAATAACATGGTTATAGCACCCTCAGTGGTCTGCTCTACCCTGGACTACAGGTAATAACATGGTTATAACACCCTCAGTGGTCTGCTCTACCCTGGACTGCAGGTAATAACATGGTTGTAACACCCTCAGTGGTCTGCTCTACCCTGGACTACAGGTAATAACATGGTTATAACACCCTCAGTGGTCTTCTCTACCCTGGACTACAGGTAATAACATGGTTATAACACCCTCAGTGGTCTTCTCTACCCTGGACTACAGGTAATAACATGGTTATAACACCCTCAGTGGTCTGCTCTACCCTGGACTGCAGGTAATAACATGGTTATAACACCCTCAGTGGTCTGCTCTACCCTGGACTGCAGGTAATAACATGGTTGTAACACCCTCAGTGGTCTGCTCTACCCTGGACTGCAGGTAATAACATGGTTATAACACCCTCAGTGGTCTGCTCTACCCTGGACAACAGGTAATAACATGGTTATAGCACCCTCAGTGGTCTTCTCTACCCTGGACTACAGGTAATAACATGGTTATAACAGGTTTGTAACCCATTTCCCCGTCTGTCTTTTAGGCTCTGGATGAGGAGTATCTGAAAGTTGATGCCCAGTTTGGAGGAGTCGATCAGAGGAAGATCTTCACCCTGGCTGAGAAGGTACCCTGAACCTTCTGACCTGTTCATCAACTGTCAGCACTTGTCCTCTTGTTGAGAGAGCTGTTTTTTACATTCACTTAATTCATTGGTCAACTGGGAAATAAGTTTTGCATAATGTATGAATTCTGAAAATACCTCCCTCCTTCCCTCGATCTTTCTCTCTCCCTCTCTCTTCCTTCCCTCGATCTGTCTCTCTCTCTCCCTCCATCCCTTCCTTCCCTCGATCTGTCTCTCTTTTTGTCTCTCTCCCTCCATCTCTTCCTTCCCTCGATCTTTCTCTCTCCCTCTCTCTTCCTTCCCTCGATCTGTCTCTCTCTCTCCCTCCATCCCTTCCTTCCCTCGATCTGTCTCTCTCTCTCCCTCCATCCCTTCCTTCCCTCGATCTGTCTCTCTCTCTCCCTCCATCTCTTCCTTCCCTCTGTCTGTCTCTCTCCCTCCATCTCTTCCTTCCCTCTGTCTGTCTCTCTCCCTCCATCTCTTCCTTCCCTCTGTCTGTCTCTCTCCCTCCGTCTCTTCCTTCCCTCTGTCTGTCTCTCTCCCTCCGTCTCTTCCTTCCCTCTGTCTGTCTCTCTCCCTCCGTCTCTTCCTTCCCTCTGTCTGTCTCTCTCTCTCCGTCTCTTCCTTCCCTCTGTCTGTCTCTCTCTCCGTCTCTTCCTTCCCTCTGTCTGTCTCTCTCTCCGTCTCTTCCTTCCCTCTGTCTGTCTCTCTCTCCGTCTCTTCCTTCCCTCTGTCTGTCTCTCTCTCCGTCTCTTCCTTCCCTCTGTCTGTCTCTCTCTCCGTCTCTTCCTTCCCTCTGTCTGTCTCTCTCTCCGTCTCTTCCTTCCCTCTGTCTGTCCGTCTCTTCCTTCCCTCTGTCTCTCCGTCTCTTCCTTCCCTCTGTCTCTCCGTCTCTTCCTTCCCTCCAGTACCTGCCCTCCCTGGGCTATGCTAAGCGGTCCCCATCTGATGAACCCCATGGTACCAGGACTGACTGGAGCTAAGATGAGTTCTTCAGAGGAGGTGAGTGTCCCAATCCTTTAATGTTTATAATTCATCTCCTCTTCTTTTGGAGGTAATATATTGTTTCAACCAATCCAAAACTAACACAGCCTGTGGGTTGTATTTATTACCACAAACAGGAGCAAAGCATTTTGCAACAGAAAATGAACATTTCTTATTGGACAAGTTCAGCTGGGGCTTTCCCCGTTTGTTCGTTTTCTTCCTGTTGGTTCATAATGAACATGGCCCTGTGTGTTTCCTGTTGACCTTTTGTAGGAGTCTAAGATTGACCTCCTGGACAGGAAGGAAGATGTGAAGAAGAAGCTGAAGAAGGCTTTCTGTGAGCCGGGCAACATTGAGAACAACGGAGTCCTCTCATTTGTTAAACATGTCCTCTTCCCACTTGTAGGAGGTGAGTAATCCCCCTGCTTCCTCCTCTCTCCTGTTCTGTCCCCTTCCTCGTCTCTCCTGTTCTGTCCTCGTCTCTCCTGTTCTGTCCTCGTCTCTCCTGTTCTGTCCTCGTCTCTCCTGTTCTGTCCTCGTCTCTCCTGTTCTGTCCTCGTCTCTCCTGTTCTGTCCTGTTCTGTTCTCTTCCTCCTCTCTCCTGTTCTGTCCTCGTCCTTATCTCTCCTGTTCTGTCCTCCTGTTCTGTCCTCCTCCTCCCTCAACAGTCTTCCTGTTCCAGGCACCAGCTAGAGTCAGCATGTCTGTGTTGCATCTCTTTCAGAGTTCTCCATCAAAAGAGACCCCAAGTTCGGAGGAGACAAAACCTACACAGACTTTGAGGAAGTGGAGAAAGAATTTGGCGAAGAGGTAATATATGTTGTATGACCACTGTTGTTGGCCCATCATGCATTGGTTTGACCTCTAACCTCTGCCGTCTAGCTGATCCATCCTGGTGACCTGAAGGCGGGCGTGGAGTTGGCCCTTAACAAGCTGCTCGACCCAATCAGGAAGAAGTTTGAGTCTCCAGAGCTTCGTAAACTCTCCAACACGGCCTATCCAGACCCGTCAAAGAACAGTTAGTAGAACCTACTGTTACCAACTCTCACCGTCATATACCTCAAGGCTTCCTAAAGTAGACATATAGGAGACTGTTCCTCCTGACCCTCTGTCCCCCTGTCAGAGGGAGCAGGGAAGGGGAACCCTAAAGTAGACATATAGGAGACTGTTCCTCCTGACCCTTGACCCTGTGTCCCCCTGTCAGAGGGAGCAGGGAAGGGGAACCCTAAAGTAGACCTATAGGAGACTGTTCCTCCTGACCCTTGACCCTGTGTCCCCCTGTCAGAGGGAGCAGGGAAGGGGAACCCTAAAGTAGACCTATAGGAGACTGTTCCTCCTGACCCTTGACCCTGTGTGTGTCTGTGTCCCCCTGTCAGAGGGAGCAGGGAAGGGGACCCCTAAAGTAGACCTATAGGAGACTGTTCCTCCTGACCCTTGACCCTGTGTGTCTCTGTGTCCCCCTGTCAGAGGGAGCAGGGAAGGGGACCCCTAAAGTAGACCTATAGGAGACTGTTCCTCCTGACCCTTGACCCTGTGTGTCTCTGTGTCCCCCTGTCAGAGGGAGCAGGGAAGGGGAACCCTAAAGTAGACCTATAGGAGACTGTTCCTCCTGACCCTTGACCCTGTGTGTGTCTGTGTCCCCCTGTCAGAGGGAGCAGGGAAGGGGACCCCTAAAGTAGACCTATAGGAGACTGTTCCTCCTGACCCTTGACCCTGTGTGTGTCTGTGTCCCCCTGTCAGAGGGAGCAGGGAAGGGGACCCCTAAAGTAGACTTATAGGAGACTGTTCCTCCTGACCCTTGACCCTGTGTGTGTCTGTGTCCCCCTGTCAGAGGGAGCAGGGAAGGGGACCCCTAAAGTAGACCTATAGGAGACTGTTCCTCCTGACCCTTGACCCTGTGTGTCTCTGTGTCCCCCTGTCAGAGGGAGCAGGGAAGGGGAACCCTAAAGTAGCAGAAGAGGATGAGCTGGTTCCCTCCAGACTGGACATCAGGGTGGGCAAGGTCATCAGTGTGGAGAAGGTACTCATTCACTCACTCACTCACTCATTAGTTTATTCATTCATTCACTCACTCATTAGTTTATTCATTAATTCATTCGTTTATTTATCCTTATTTAAACTTGGAAGACCCTTTTTTTGAGAGAAATGCTGAATTCCAAATGGTGGAAATCCCCCCCCAGCCTATCAGAGAGCAAGACGAGGAGAAATTACTGATTTTAAATCCGATCTTTCATCAGAATAGGCACGGGGGATTTGGGGTTCAGCAAATCATCTCTAATTTCCTTTCCTTCTCTTCACTGATTGGTCTTTCTCTCTGCCTGTCCTCGCCTCCCTCAGCATCCGGATGCTGATTCGCTGTACCTGGAGAAAATAGACGTCGGAGAGGCGGAGCCAAGGACGGTGGTGAGCGGCCTGGTGGCCTACGTTTCCCAGGAGGCCTTGCAGGACAGACTGGTGGTGTTGCTATGCAACCTGAAGCCCCAGAAGATGAGGGGGGTGGAGTCCCAAGCCATGCTGCTCTGTGCCTCCATGTGAGTCTTTCCTTCCTTTTCTCCTCTCTCTCTCTCTCTCTCTGTTCCTCTTTCTCTCTCTCTGTTCCTCTTTCTTTCTCTCTCTCTCTCTCTCTGTTCCTCTTTCTCTCTCTCTTCTCTCTCTCTGTTCCTCTCTCTCTCTCTGTTCCTCTCTCTCTCTCTCTCTGTTCCTCTCTCTCTCTCTCTCTGTTCCTCTCTCTCTCTCTCTCT
>NW_022262181.1:0-10769 GCF_002021735.2 Oncorhynchus kisutch | reverse complement strand
ATAGTGCAATTTCTGTGATTTATTTACCATCCATTTTGGGTTACCAGATGCACGTTTTCAATCACCAGGTTGCACAACAATGTGTATCCATCAGAATAGTTTAAACAGTCCATAAAGCACTCAGGACGGGCGCCCATGGATAGAGGGCCATGGATAGATGCCCACTATCATAGTCCCTAGGGGGTATTAATATCAGAATGACCGACAAGTGCATTTAGGACAGTCTTTTTATTTTTAGGTTACCAGGTGCCTACCTTGAACCACCTTACGAGGTGACTACTTTAAATTAGGATATTATTTTTAGGTTACCAGTTGCACGTCTATTTATGTTTTAATGCCAAAATCGGTAATTTTCATAAAATGATTAAAAATACTTCCCGAGGGGCTAGAGGTCCCAAATTTCGTCTCATACCCTCTCTCTCAATGGGCAACAAGTAGAGCATGTCAAAAACAAATTGCCCTAACAGGCACCTATGTTTCCTGTAACATTCACTATTTTCCAAAAACTTAAAACACGATTTTCTATTCAAATTTTTTATACAAAAATGGTTTTAATTACATGTACATTATCGTCTATGTGTGCCCTTTAGTTAAAAAAAAACCCCATCCAGATTGGACTTGTACTTTTTGATTTATTCACGTTTTGGTGTTTCAGCATATAGCCCAAGATGGCGTCCAACAAAGGTCAAATAAGGTTTTGAGGCCAGATAGAGGCATATAACCTGGTTAGTGGTGTTTGGCCTTTAGGCTTGTATGTCCCTTCATCCCATGAGAGAGAGTTTAGCCTTTTAAGCCTCTCTGTGTCCTCTCATTCCCAGAAAAAGTCATTTTACCGGTTAGGTCAAATAAGGCCTTGAGGCCTGTTTGTGACCTCTGATGCCCAGATAGAGGCATATAACCTGGTTAGGGGTGTTTGGCCTTTAGGCCTGTATGTCCCTTCATCCCATGAGAGAGAGTTTAGCCTTTTAAGCCTCTCTGTGTCCTCTCATTCCCAGAAAAAGTCATTTTACCGGTTAGGTCAAATAAGGCCTTGAGGCCTGTTTGTGACCTCTGATGCCCAGATAGAGGCATATAACCTGGTTAGGGGTGTTTGGCCTTTAGGCCTGTATGTCCCTTCATCCCATGAGAGAGAGTTTAACTTTTTAAGCCTCTCTGTGTCTTCTTATTCATAATCTTTTAATTTTTGGGTTACCGCTTGTATAGCAATCAGTATCCATCGTGAAATTTCAAAGTGTCCATAATGCACTCAGGTCGCCCCCGACAGAGAGAGGGCCGTAGTAGGGTGTTTCCATAGCGGGCATTAATATCAGAATGACCCTTAAATGCATTTAGGACCATATTTGAATTTTGGGTTACCAGATGCACGTTTTCAATCACCAGGTGCACGGTTTCAATCACCAGGTGCACGGCTCTATTTCCTCCTCCAGCACTTGTCAAACAGTCCATAAAGCACCCAGGACGGCCCTGAGTGAAAGAGGGCCGTAGTAGGGTGCTCCTATAGCGGGCATTAAAATCAGAATGACCGTTAAATGCATTTATGACCATATTTGTGTTTTTGGGTTACCAGATGCACGGTTTCAATCACCAGGTGCACGGCTCTATTTCCTCCTCCAGCACTTGTCAAACAGTCCATAAAGCACCCAGGACGGCCCTGAGTGAAAGAGGGCCGTAGTAGGGTGCTCCTATAGCGGGCATTAAAATCAGAATGACCGTTAAATGCATTTATGACCATATTTGTGTTTTTGGGTTACCAGATGCACGGTTTCAATCACCAGGTGCACGGCTCTATTTCCTCCTCCAGCACTTGTCAAACAGTCCATAAAGCACCCAGGACGGCCCTGAGTGAAAGAGGGCCGTAGTAGGGTGCTCCTATAGCGGGCATTAAAATCAGAATGACCGTTAAATGCATTTATGACCATATTTGTGTTTTTGGGTTACCAGATGCACGGTTTCAATCACCAGGTGCACGGCTCTATTTCCTCCTCCAGCACTTGTCAAACAGTCCATAAAGCACCCAGGACGGCCCTGAGTGAAAGAGGGCCGTAGTAGGGTGCTCCTATAGCGGGCATTAAAATCAGAATGACCGTTAAATGCATTTATGACCATATTTGTGTTTTTGGGTTACCGCTTGTATAGCAATCAGTATCCATCGTGAAATTTCAAAGTGTCCATAATGCACTCAGGTCGCCCCCGACAGAGAGAGGGCCGTAGTAGGGTGTTTCCATAGCGGGCATTAATATCAGAATGACCCTTAAATGCATTTAGGACCATATTTGAATTTTTGGGTTACCAGATGCACGTTTTCAATCACCAGGTGCACGGTTTCAATCACCAGGTGCACGGCTCTATTTCCTCCTCCAGCACTTGTCAAACAGTCCATAAAGCACCCAGGACGGCCCTGAGTGAAAGAGGGCCGTAGTAGGGTGCTCCTATAGCGGGCATTAAAATCAGAATGACCGTTAAATGCATTTATGACCATATTTGTGTTTTTGGGTTACCAGATGCACGGTTTCAATCACCAGGTGCACGGCTCTATTTCCTCCTCCAGCACTTGTCAAACAGTCCATAAAGCACCCAGGACGGCCCTGAGTGAAAGAGGGCCGTAGTAGGGTGCTCCTATAGCGGGCATTAAAATCAGAATGACCGTTAAATGCATTTATGACCATATTTGTGTTTTTGGGTTACCGCTTGTATAGCAATCAGTATCCATCGTGAAATTTCAAAGTGTCCATAATGCACTCAGGTCGCCCCCGACAGAGAGAGGGCCGTAGTAGGGTGTTTCCATAGCGGGCATTAATATCAGAATGACCCTTAAATGCATTTAGGACCATATTTGAATTTTTGGGTTACCAGATGCACGTTTTCAATCACCAGGTGCACGGTTTCAATCACCAGGTGCACGGCTCTATTTCCTCCTCCAGCACTTGTCAAACAGTCCATAAAGCACCCAGGACGGCCCTGAGTGAAAGAGGGCCGTAGTAGGGTGCTCCTATAGCGGGCATTAAAATCAGAATGACCGTTAAATGCATTTATGACCATATTTGTGTTTTTGGGTTACCAGATGCACGGTTTCAATCACCAGGTGCACGGCTCTATTTCCTCCTCCAGCACTTGTCAAACAGTCCATAAAGCACCCAGGACGGCCCTGAGTGAAAGAGGGCCGTAGTAGGGTGCTCCTATAGCGGGCATTAAAATCAGAATGACCGTTAAATGCATTTATGACCATATTTGTGTTTTTGGGTTACCAGATGCACGGTTTCAATCACCAGGTGCACGGCTCTATCCTCCTCGTGAAATTTCAAACAGTCCATAAAGCACTCAGGACGGCCCTGAGTGAGAGAGGGCCGTAGTAGGGTGTTTCCATAGCGGGCATTAAAATCAGAATGACCGTTAAATGCATTTAGGACCATATTTGAATTTTTGGGTTACCAGATGCACGGTTTCAATCACCAGGTGCACGGCTCTATTTCCTCCTCCAGCACTTGTCAAACAGTCCATAAAGCACCCAGGACGGCCCTGAGTGAAAGAGGGCCGTAGTAGGGTGCTCCTATAGCGGGCATTAAAATCAGAATGACCGTTAAATGCATTTATGACCATATTTGTGTTTTTGGGTTACCGCTTGTATAGCAATCAGTATCCATCGTGAAATTTCAAAGTGTCCATAAAGCACTCAGGTCGCCCCGACAGAGAGAGGGCCGTAGTAGGGTGTTTCCATAGCGGGCATTAAAATCAGAATGACCCTTAAATGCATTTAGGACCATATTTGAATTTTTGGGTTACCAGATGCACGTTTTCAATCACCAGGTGCACGGTTTCAATCACCAGGTGCACGGCTCTATTTCCTCCTCCAGCACTTGTCAAACAGTCCATAAAGCACCCAGGACGGCCCTGAGTGAAAGAGGGCCGTAGTAGGGTGCTCCTATAGCGGGCATTAAAATCAGAATGACCGTTAAATGCATTTATGACCATATTTGTGTTTTTGGGTTACCGCTTGTATAGCAATCAGTATCCATCGTGAAATTTCAAAGTGTCCATAATGCACTCAGGTCGGCCCCGACAGAGAGAGGGCCGTAGTAGGGTGTTTCCATAGCGGGCATTAATATCAGAATGACCCTTAAATGCATTTAGGACCATATTTGTTTTTTTGGTTACCAGATGCACGGTTTCAATCACCAGGTGCACGGCTCTATTTCCTCCTCCAGCACTTGTCAAACAGTCCATAAAGCACCCAGGACGGCCCTGAGTGAAAGAGGGCCGTAGTAGGGTGCTCCTATAGCGGGCATTAAAATCAGAATGACCGTTAAATGCATTTATGACCATATTTGTGTTTTTGGGTTACCAGATGCACGGTTTCAATCACCAGGTGCACGGCTCTATTTCCTCCTCCAGCACTTGTCAAACAGTCCATAAAGCACCCAGGACGGCCCTGAGTGAAAGAGGGCCGTAGTAGGGTGCTCCTATAGCGGGCATTAAAATCAGAATGACCGTTAAATGCATTTATGACCATATTTGTGTTTTTGGGTTACCGCTTGTATAGCAATCAGTATCCATCGTGAAATTTCAAAGTGTCCATAATGCACTCAGGTCGCCCCCGACAGAGAGAGGGCCGTAGTAGGGTGTTTCCATAGCGGGCATTAATATCAGAATGACCCTTAAATGCATTTAGGACCATATTTGAATTTTTGGGTTACCAGATGCACGTTTTCAATCACCAGGTGCACGGTTTCAATCACCAGGTGCACGGCTCTATTTCCTCCTCCAGCACTTGTCAAACAGTCCATAAAGCACCCAGGACGGCCCTGAGTGAAAGAGGGCCGTAGTAGGGTGCTCCTATAGCGGGCATTAAAATCAGAATGACCGTTAAATGCATTTATGACCATATTTGTGTTTTTGGGTTACCAGATGCACGGTTTCAATCACCAGGTGCACGGCTCTATTTCCTCCTCCAGCACTTGTCAAACAGTCCATAAAGCACCCAGGACGGCCCTGAGTGAAAGAGGGCCGTAGTAGGGTGCTCCTATAGCGGGCATTAAAATCAGAATGACCGTTAAATGCATTTATGACCATATTTGTGTTTTTGGGTTACCGCTTGTATAGCAATCAGTATCCATCGTGAAATTTCAAAGTGTCCATAATGCACTCAGGTCGCCCCCGACAGAGAGAGGGCCGTAGTAGGGTGTTTCCATAGCGGGCATTAATATCAGAATGACCCTTAAATGCATTTAGGACCATATTTGAATTTTTGGGTTACCAGATGCACGTTTTCAATCACCAGGTGCACGGTTTCAATCACCAGGTGCACGGCTCTATTTCCTCCTCCAGCACTTGTCAAACAGTCCATAAAGCACCCAGGACGGCCCTGAGTGAAAGAGGGCCGTAGTAGGGTGCTCCTATAGCGGGCATTAAAATCAGAATGACCGTTAAATGCATTTATGACCATATTTGTGTTTTTGGGTTACCAGATGCACGGTTTCAATCACCAGGTGCACGGCTCTATTTCCTCCTCCAGCACTTGTCAAACAGTCCATAAAGCACCCAGGACGGCCCTGAGTGAAAGAGGGCCGTAGTAGGGTGCTCCTATAGCGGGCATTAAAATCAGAATGACCGTTAAATGCATTTATGACCATATTTGTGTTTTTGGGTTACCGCTTGTATAGCAATCAGTATCCATCGTGAAATTTCAAAGTGTCCATAATGCACTCAGGTCGCCCCCGACAGAGAGAGGGCCGTAGTAGGGTGTTTCCATAGCGGGCATTAATATCAGAATGACCCTTAAATGCATTTAGGACCATATTTGAATTTTTGGGTTACCAGATGCACGTTTTCAATCACCAGGTGCACGGTTTCAATCACCAGGTGCACGGCTCTATTTCCTCCTCCAGCACTTGTCAAACAGTCCATAAAGCACCCAGGACGGCCCTGAGTGAAAGAGGGCCGTAGTAGGGTGCTCCTATAGCGGGCATTAAAATCAGAATGACCGTTAAATGCATTTATGACCATATTTGTGTTTTTGGGTTACCAGATGCACGGTTTCAATCACCAGGTGCACGGCTCTATTTCCTCCTCCAGCACTTGTCAAACAGTCCATAAAGCACCCAGGACGGCCCTGAGTGAAAGAGGGCCGTAGTAGGGTGCTCCTATAGCGGGCATTAAAATCAGAATGACCGTTAAATGCATTTATGACCATATTTGTGTTTTTGGGTTACCGCTTGTATAGCAATCAGTATCCATCGTGAAATTTCAAAGTGTCCATAATGCACTCAGGTCGCCCCCGACAGAGAGAGGGCCGTAGTAGGGTGTTTCCATAGCGGGCATTAATATCAGAATGACCCTTAAATGCATTTAGGACCATATTTGAATTTTTGGGTTACCAGATGCACGTTTTCAATCACCAGGTGCACGGTTTCAATCACCAGGTGCACGGCTCTATTTCCTCCTCCAGCACTTGTCAAACAGTCCATAAAGCACCCAGGACGGCCCTGAGTGAAAGAGGGCCGTAGTAGGGTGCTCCTATAGCGGGCATTAAAATCAGAATGACCGTTAAATGCATTTATGACCATATTTGTGTTTTTGGGTTACCAGATGCACGGTTTCAATCACCAGGTGCACGGCTCTATTTCCTCCTCCAGCACTTGTCAAACAGTCCATAAAGCACCCAGGACGGCCCTGAGTGAAAGAGGGCCGTAGTAGGGTGCTCCTATAGCGGGCATTAAAATCAGAATGACCGTTAAATGCATTTATGACCATATTTGTGTTTTTGGGTTACCAGATGCACGGTTTCAATCACCAGGTGCACGGCTCTATTTCCTCCTCCAGCACTTGTCAAACAGTCCATAAAGCACCCAGGACGGCCCTGAGTGAAAGAGGGCCGTAGTAGGGTGCTCCTATAGCGGGCATTAAAATCAGAATGACCGTTAAATGCATTTATGACCATATTTGTGTTTTTGGGTTACCGCTTGTATAGCAATCAGTATCCATCGTGAAATTTCAAAGTGTCCATAATGCACTCAGGTCGCCCCCGACAGAGAGAGGGCCGTAGTAGGGTGTTTCCATAGCGGGCATTAATATCAGAATGACCCTTAAATGCATTTAGGACCATATTTGAATTTTTGGGTTACCAGATGCACGTTTTCAATCACCAGGTGCACGGTTTCAATCACCAGGTGCACGGCTCTATTTCCTCCTCCAGCACTTGTCAAACAGTCCATAAAGCACCCAGGACGGCCCTGAGTGAAAGAGGGCCGTAGTAGGGTGCTCCTATAGCGGGCATTAAAATCAGAATGACCGTTAAATGCATTTATGACCATATTTGTGTTTTTGGGTTACCAGATGCACGGTTTCAATCACCAGGTGCACGGCTCTATTTCCTCCTCCAGCACTTGTCAAACAGTCCATAAAGCACCCAGGACGGCCCTGAGTGAAAGAGGGCCGTAGTAGGGTGCTCCTATAGCGGGCATTAAAATCAGAATGACCGTTAAATGCATTTATGACCATATTTGTGTTTTTGGGTTACCGCTTGTATAGCAATCAGTATCCATCGTGAAATTTCAAAGTGTCCATAATGCACTCAGGTCGCCCCCGACAGAGAGAGGGCCGTAGTAGGGTGTTTCCATAGCGGGCATTAATATCAGAATGACCCTTAAATGCATTTAGGACCATATTTGAATTTTTGGGTTACCAGATGCACGTTTTCAATCACCAGGTGCACGGTTTCAATCACCAGGTGCACGGCTCTATTTCCTCCTCCAGCACTTGTCAAACAGTCCATAAAGCACCCAGGACGGCCCTGAGTGAAAGAGGGCCGTAGTAGGGTGCTCCTATAGCGGGCATTAAAATCAGAATGACCGTTAAATGCATTTATGACCATATTTGTGTTTTTGGGTTACCAGATGCACGGTTTCAATCACCAGGTGCACGGCTCTATTTCCTCCTCCAGCACTTGTCAAACAGTCCATAAAGCACCCAGGACGGCCCTGAGTGAAAGAGGGCCGTAGTAGGGTGCTCCTATAGCGGGCATTAAAATCAGAATGACCGTTAAATGCATTTATGACCATATTTGTGTTTTTGGGTTACCGCTTGTATAGCAATCAGTATCCATCGTGAAATTTCAAAGTGTCCATAATGCACTCAGGTCGCCCCCGACAGAGAGAGGGCCGTAGTAGGGTGTTTCCATAGCGGGCATTAATATCAGAATGACCCTTAAATGCATTTAGGACCATATTTGAATTTTTGGGTTACCAGATGCACGTTTTCAATCACCAGGTGCACGGTTTCAATCACCAGGTGCACGGCTCTATTTCCTCCTCCAGCACTTGTCAAACAGTCCATAAAGCACCCAGGACGGCCCTGAGTGAAAGAGGGCCGTAGTAGGGTGCTCCTATAGCGGGCATTAAAATCAGAATGACCGTTAAATGCATTTATGACCATATTTGTGTTTTTGGGTTACCAGATGCACGGTTTCAATCACCAGGTGCACGGCTCTATTTCCTCCTCCAGCACTTGTCAAACAGTCCATAAAGCACCCAGGACGGCCCTGAGTGAAAGAGGGCCGTAGTAGGGTGCTCCTATAGCGGGCATTAAAATCAGAATGACCGTTAAATGCATTTATGACCATATTTGTGTTTTTGGGTTACCGCTTGTATAGCAATCAGTATCCATCGTGAAATTTCAAAGTGTCCATAATGCACTCAGGTCGCCCCCGACAGAGAGAGGGCCGTAGTAGGGTGTTTCCATAGCGGGCATTAATATCAGAATGACCCTTAAATGCATTTAGGACCATATTTGAATTTTTGGGTTACCAGATGCACGTTTTCAATCACCAGGTGCACGGTTTCAATCACCAGGTGCACGGCTCTATTTCCTCCTCCAGCACTTGTCAAACAGTCCATAAAGCACCCAGGACGGCCCTGAGTGAAAGAGGGCCGTAGTAGGGTGCTCCTATAGCGGGCATTAAAATCAGAATGACCGTTAAATGCATTTATGACCATATTTGTGTTTTTGGGTTACCAGATGCACGGTTTCAATCACCAGGTGCACGGCTCTATTTCCTCCTCCAGCACTTGTCAAACAGTCCATAAAGCACCCAGGACGGCCCTGAGTGAAAGAGGGCCGTAGTAGGGTGCTCCTATAGCGGGCATTAAAATCAGAATGACCGTTAAATGCATTTATGACCATATTTGTGTTTTTGGGTTACCAGATGCACGGTTTCAATCACCAGGTGCACGGCTCTATTTCCTCCTCCAGCACTTGTCAAACAGTCCATAAAGCACCCAGGACGGCCCTGAGTGAAAGAGGGCCGTAGTAGGGTGCTCCTATAGCGGGCATTAAAATCAGAATGACCGTTAAATGCATTTATGACCATATTTGTGTTTTGGGTTACCGCTTGTATAGCAATCAGTATCCATCGTGAAATTTCAAAGTGTCCATAATGCACTCAGGTCGCCCCCGACAGAGAGAGGGCCGTAGTAGGGTGTTTCCATAGCGGGCATTAATATCAGAATGACCCTTAAATGCATTTAGGACCATATTTGAATTTTTGGGTTACCAGATGCACGTTTTCAATCACCAGGTGCACGGTTTCAATCACCAGGTGCACGGCTCTATTTCCTCCTCCAGCACTTGTCAAACAGTCCATAAAGCACCCAGGACGGCCCTGAGTGAAAGAGGGCCGTAGTAGGGTGCTCCTATAGCGGGCATTAAAATCAGAATGACCGTTAAATGCATTTATGACCATATTTGTGTTTTGGGTTACCAGATGCACGGTTTCAATCACCAGGTGCACGGCTCTATTTCCTCCTCCAGCACTTGTCAAACAGTCCATAAAGCACCCAGGACGGCCCTGAGTGAAAGAGGGCCGTAGTAGGGTGCTCCTATAGCGGGCATTAAAATCAGAATGACCGTTAAATGCATTTATGACCATATTTGTGTTTTTGGGTTACCGCTTGTATAGCAATCAGTATCCATCGTGAAATTTCAAAGTGTCCATAATGCACTCAGGTCGCCCCCGACAGAGAGAGGGCCGTAGTAGGGTGTTTCCATAGCGGGCATTAATATCAGAATGACCCTTAAATGCATTTAGGACCATATTTGAATTTTTGGGTTACCAGATGCACGTTTTCAATCACCAGGTGCACGGTTTCAATCACCAGGTGCACGGCTCTATTTCCTCCTCCAGCACTTGTCAAACAGTCCATAAAGCACCCAGGACGGCCCTGAGTGAAAGAGGGCCGTAGTAGGGTGCTCCTATAGCGGGCATTAAAATCAGAATGACCGTTAAATGCATTTATGACCATATTTGTGTTTTTGGGTTACCAGATGCACGGTTTCAATCACCAGGTGCACGGCTCTATTTCCTCCTCCAGCACTTGTCAAACAGTCCATAAAGCACCCAGGACGGCCCTGAGTGAAAGAGGGCCGTAGTAGGGTGCTCCTATAGCGGGCATTAAAATCAGAATGACCGTTAAATGCATTTATGACCATATTTGTGTGTTTTTGGGTTACCAGATGCACGGTTTCAATCACCAGGTGCACGGCCTATTTCCTCCTCCAGCACTTGTCAAACAGTCCATAAAAGCACCCAGGACGGCCCTGAGTGAAAGAGGGCCGTAGTAGGGTGCTCCTATAGCGGGCATTAAAATCAGAATGACCGTTAAATGCATTTATGACCATATTTGTGTTTTGGTTTCCCGCTTGTATAGCAATCAGTATCCATCGTGAACTTTCAAAGTGTCCATAATGCACTCAGGTCGCCCCCGACAGAGAGCGGGCGT
>NW_022262180.1:0-7500 GCF_002021735.2 Oncorhynchus kisutch | reverse complement strand
AGAGAGAGAGAGAGGGATAGAGAGAGAGAGAGAGGGAGAGGGAGAGACAGAGAGAGAGAGAGAGAGGCGAGAAAGACAATTCATAAAAAAGTAGGATATTATAGAGTTGTGTTCCTATACCTCATGGGAAGATGACTTGGGCTTAATTAAAACACAGCCAAAATAAACTGGATCGTATAAGGGGACACAAAACATTTTGTTATCTTTATGGGGAGTTGATCTTCCTAAAAAAAATAATAATAATTGTATTCAGCCTCTTGAAAATAATAAGAAAAAAAACTGCAGCAAGCGGCTACAAAATAAGCTAAGAAATATGCAATTCCACTTACAGAACAACATTTTGAAATCTCTTTTGCTAAAAATTGAAAGGCAGTTTTATTTGGGAAATCAAATGTCAAATGTGACCGAAACATTGCCATGGCAATACGAGATCCCCCCGCCCACCCAACAGAATCCACCAATGGGATCAGGAGTGTGATGTCACAGTAACCCCCTCCCCCAGCCAATAAAAAAACGTTAAGACATCAACCATCCTCCAATGAGGTCACACGACCAAAACACCAACGGTTAGGCCCCGCCCTGAAGACGGACGGATTAGAGCCGTTTTCTTTCTCCCTAGAAAAAGACAAAGTGTCAAAAAGACAATCAACACCTAGTAAGAAAACTAGGAGGGAGAGAGGAGGAGGGCGTTAAGACAAGATGCACCCGGAAAAAACTTTAGCAAAAAAGTGGTTGTTTGGGGGCTTTTCAATATCAGTGAAGAAGTCCAAATACAGGAGAGAGAGAGTGTGTGTGTGTGTGTGTGTGTGTGTGTGTGTGTGTGTGTGTGTGTGTGTGTGAAATGTCACCATCTTGATTTTAAGTGCTGAGCAGAACAGTTGGGAGTAAAATAAGACTGAATGCGTGTTCCAATATGGCCCCCTATTCCCTATATAGTCCCATATGGCCCCCTATTCCCTATATAGTCCCATATGGCCCCCTATTCCCTATATAGTCCCATATGGCCCCCTATTCCCTATATAGTCCCATATGGCCCCCCTATTCCCTATATAGTCCCATATGGCCCCCTATTTCCTATATAGTCCCACATGGCCCCCTATTCCCTATATAGTCCCATATGGCCCCCTATTCCCTATATAGTCCCATATGGCCCCCTATTCCCTATATATAGTCCCATATGGCCCCCTATTCCCTATATATAGTCCCATATGGCCCCCTATTCCCTATATATAGTCCCATATGGCCCCCTATTCCCTACATAGTCCCATTGGGGCTCTGGTCGAAACAGGGAATAGTTTGCCCTCTGGAACATTGCCTGAGTCGTTTGATTGGACGAAAATAGACAAAGGCGACAGGAGGATTGTGGTGAGGTCAAGAGTTCAAGACTCCGTCAAGACCCCCCCCCCCAAAAAAAAAGTGAATGAAGAAAAAATAAATCAGAAGAACAAGGAAGTGAAACAGAAGAGACATGTCTTCTTAGAATCAGATACATCATGACATCATCACAACTTAGAACCACGGCATGACACAACCAGGAAATGACAGCAACGCAATACTATGGAAACCAAAGCAGACAGAGGGGCAAGCTGATAGGATGAAGGGAGTAGGGGAGACCAGGAAGGAGTTTAGGTAATATAACAGGTTAATTAGGAGGAAGGGAGTAGGGGAGACCAGGAAGGGGTTTAGGTCATATAACAGGTTAATTAGGATGAAGGGAGTAGGGGAGACCAGGAAGGGGTTTAGGTAATATAACAGGTTAATTAGGATGAAGGGAGTAGGGGAGACCAGGAAGGGGTTTAGGTCATATAACAGGTTAATTAGGATGAAGGGAGTAGGGGAGACCAGGAAGGGGTTTAGGTCATATAACAGGTTAATTAGGAGGAAGGGAGTAGGGGAGACCAGGAAGGGGTTTAGGGTCATATAACAGGTTAATTAGGATGAAGGGAGTAGGGGAGACCACAAAGGAGTTTAGGGTTAAAGAACATGTCACACAATGACAAGGAAGCGATTGATGGGTACTTTGAGTTTCATAGTTAAACGACCTGGAACAACGATGGTGGAAATGGAAAAGAGGGACGAGGTCTGTTATCTCTGAATGTGACTCAAATGGCACCTGATTCTCTACACTGTGCACTATATTTTCCCATACACGGCTCATAGGGTTCTGGTCAAAAAGTAGTGCACTATTATAGGGAATACTAGTGCCATTTGGGAAACAGCCTGGTTCTGTGGCGGTCCTCCCAGACAATCGTCTCTTACCTCTTATAGGCGTGCCACCTGATTGGTCAATGAATGCAAATCAGATTAGAGAAGAAGAAGAAATGTTAGTAGGTGGGGAGGGGAGGAAGACAGAAGGAGAGGAAGAGAGGGAAGTGGTTGGCTTTGAGAGGAGAAGAATCACATTAGATACTCACAATTATCAGGTCAATAAAAGAGAGAGAGAGATGGAGAGACAGAGAGAGACAGACAGAGATAGACAGAGGGAGAGACAAAGCCAGAGAGAGAGAGAGAGAAAGAGAGAGAGAGATAGAGACAGAGAGAGCTACAAATATAGATTATTGCAAGTGCTCTGTGTAGTTGTTGTCCATAGGGGATAATCCATAGGGTCTGGACTGGGTTGATGTCTGGACTGTGTTGATGTCTGGACTGTGTTGATGTCTGGACTGGGTTGGTGTCTGGACTGGGTTGGTATGTGGACTGGGTTGATGTCTGGACTGGGTTGGTATCTGGACTGGGTTGGTATCTGGACTGGGTTGGTGTCTGGACTGTGTTGATGTCTGGACTGGGTTGGTGTCTGGACTGGGTTGGTATCTGGACTGGGTTGGTATCTGGACTGGGTTGGTATCTGGACTGGGTTGATGTCTGGACTGGGTTGGTATCTGGACTGGGTTGATGTCTGGACTGGGTTGGTATCTGGACTGGGTTGATGTCTGGACTGGGTTGGTATCTGGACTGGGTTGGTATCTGGACTGGGTTGGTGTCTGGACTGGGTTGGTATCTGGACTGGGTTGGTATCTGGACTGGGTTGATGTCTGGACTGGGTTGATGTCTGGACTGGGTTGATGTCTGGACTGGGTTGATGTCTGGACTGGGTTGGTATCTGGACTGGGTTGATGTCTGGACTGGGTTGATGTCTGGACTGGGTTGGTATGTGGACTGGATTGATGTCTGGACTGGGTTGGTGTCTGGACTGGGTTGGTATCTGGACTGGGTTGGTGTCTGGACTGGGTTGGTATCTGGACTGGGTTGGTGTCTGGACTGGGTTGGTATCTGGACTGGGTTGGTATCTGGACTGGGTTGGTGTCTGGACTGGGTTGGTATCTGGACTGGGTTGGTATCTGGACTGGGTTGGTGTCTGGACTGGGTTGGTATCTGGACTGGGTTGGTGTCTGGACTGGGTTGGTATCTGGACTGGGTTGGTATCTGGACTGGGTTGGTGTCTGGAATGGGTTGGTATCTGGACTGGGTTGGTATCTGGACTGGGTTGGTGTCTGGACTGGGTTGGTATCTGGACTGTGTTGGTGTATGGACTGGTTTGGTGTTGGTGTCTGGACTGGGTTGGTGTCTGGACTAGGTTGGTGTTGGTGTTGGTGTCTGGACTGGGTTGGTATCCGGACTGGGTTGGTATCTGGACTGGGTTGGTGTCTGGACTGGGTTGGTGTTGGTTTCTGGACTGGGTTGGTGTCTGGACTGGGTTGGTGTCTGGACTGGGTTGATGTCTGGACTGGGTTGGTATCTGGACTGGGTTGTGTCTGGACTGGGTTGGTGTTGGTGTCTGGACTGGGTTGGTATCTGGACTGGGTTGGTGTCTGGACTGGGTTGGTATCTGGACTGGGTTGGTATCTGGACTGGGTTGGTATCTGGACTGGGTTGGTGTTGGTGTCTGGACTGGGTTGGTGTCTGGACTGGGTTGGTGTTGGTGTCTGGACTGGGTTGGTATCCGGACTGGTTTTATTTGAGACAGTCATCTACAGTGGAGGGAGTATAGGCAGGAAAACACTATACAGTGTAATGGGGGAGTGAGAGAGTGAGTGAAGGAGAGAGACATATATTAAGTGAGTGAATGAGTGAAGGAGAGAGACATATATTAAGTGAGTGAATGAGTGAGTGAAGGAGAGATATATATATATTAAGTGAGTGAATGAGTGAAGGAGAGAGAGATATATTAAGTGAGTGAGTGAAGGAGAGAGAGATATTAAGTGAGTGAATGAGTGAAGGAGAGAGAGATATATTAAGTGAGTGAGTGAGTGAAGGAGATAGATATTAAGTGAGTGAATGAGTGAAGGAGAGAGAGATATATTAAGTGAGTGAACGAGTGAAGGAGAGAGATATATATTAAGTGAGTGAAGGAGTGAAGGAGAGAGAGATATATTTAGTGAGTAAATGAGTGAAGGAGAGAGAGATATATTTAGTGAGTGAGTGAAAGAGAGAGAGATATATTTAGTGAGTGAGTGAAGGAGAGAGAGATATATTTAGTGAGTGAGTGAAGGAGAGAGAGATATATTTAGTGAGTGAGTGAAGGAGAGAGATATATATTTAGTGAGTGAGTGAAGGAGAGAGAGATATATTTAGTGAGTGAGTGAAGGAGAGAGAGATATATTTAGTGAGTGAGTGAAGGAGAGAGAGATATATTTAGTGAGTGAGTGAAGGAGAGAGATATATTTAGTGAGTGAGTGAAGGAGAGAGAGATATATTTAGTGAGTGAGTGAAGGAGAGAGAGATATATATAGTGAGTGAGTGAAGGAGAGAGAGATATATTTAGTGAGTGAGTGAAGGAGAGAGAGATATATTTAGTGAGTGAGTGAAGGAGAGAGAGATATATTTAGTGAGTGAGTGAAGGAGAGAGAGATATATTTAGTGAGTGAGTGAAGGAGAGAGAGATATATTTAGTGAGTGAGTGAAGTAAAGAGAGATATATTTAGTGAGTGAGTGAAGGAGAGAGATATATTTAGTGAGTGAGTGAAGGAGAGAGAGATATATTAGTGAGTGAGTGAAGGAGAGAGAGATATATTTAGTGAGTGAGTGAAGGAGAGAGAGATATATTTAGTGAGTGAAGGAGTGAAGGGCGCAACAGGAGAAAGCATTTTAGTCCAATAGAAAGATGGGTGGTCAGGTGTGTGTTCATACTGTGTGTGCGTGTGTGTTTGTGTGTATGTGTGTGTGTGTGTGTGTGTGTGTGTGTTTGTGTGTGTGTGTGTGTGTGTGTGTGTGTGTGTGTGTGTGTGTGTGTGTGTTTGTGTGTATGTGTGTGTGTGTGTTTGTGTGTGTGTGTGTGTGTTTGTGTGTGTGTGTGTGTGTGTGTGTTGTGTGTGTGTGTGTGTGTGTATCTAAGTGTGTGTGACTACAGTGGTCGTTCTCCACAACGCATCAGCAATCAGTCAGTGTATGAATACGGTGAGCAGTGAGCGAGCAGCATTAGTGTTGGGTACAGACAGTGTTCTGATCCCAAATGACACCCTATTCCCTATCCAGTGCACTACTTTTGACCAGATGGCCCTGATGTGTAGAACTACATAGGGAATAGGGAGCCATGAGGGACCACAGTGTGAGACAAAGGTAACAGCAGACAGGTGAGAGGGGGGGGTAGCGATATCTTTCAGAGGTTAAAGCACTTACCAAAGGACTCTGTTGTTTTAAGAGAGACACAGAGAGAAGAAGAAACAGCATAGACACAGCATTACAGTCCTTTTCATTAGAGACAGTTACACAACCTTGACTTAACCTTTCAACAACCAGCTGGCTGGTCAAATAGAGCGCTGACCAGATGAAACGGAAACTATGACTTGTATTGTTGTCCGATAGCTAAAACTCAAGGTCCAACAAGGACGAATAATGTCCAATAATCAGATAATGTAAACATGTATAACTTGAATAAATTGATTTACATTTCTGGTTAGCAGACAGACAAAAGTTGAAAAGTGAACAACAGCGATGTTATAATAGTGAAATGTCTTGACAGCAGAGTAATATAACCCGTCCAGTCACAACAGGGGATAGAATTATAAGGGTTCTGAATAAGGAAGTGCCGAGGCTGAGCCAGAGGTAGACAGAGAAGCCAAGGGTCATAGTTCAAACAGAAGCCAGAGGGATTGTGGGTCCAGAGTCTGGCCCAAAGCAGAGGAGAGGGAGGGAGCAAAAAGTAGCTTTAAAAAGAAGTACAGGGAAATTCCAAATTCTAATTCTCTTCATTGCGTTCCCATCAGGAAAATCTGGAAGTGGAGTTGGAATTTGGTTTACTTTTCTGAATTGACCGGGGAATTGAGTTCAACCAATTAGAGGGTGAGGGAGCTAACACTGGAGGTGGGAGTCTCACACTACTGTGCCTATTCCACACTGAGACCAAACACAGCGGTTATTCTAATTGGTGGAAGCATCGTTTTGTAAAAGGTTAACGCAGCAGGATCTTCACTGTCAGAAGGTAGACGTTCTGCTATCGTCTAGGTGCAGAGAGGCCTTTTAACATTGTTGTTGTTCTGGCTGCAACAATGAGGCTCACAATGAAAGTCCAGCTCTACGGATGACCTTGTAGAGGTCACGAATCAATACTTTTTTAATGTCTTTTTTGTCAACAAAGTCGTCAGACTGGACAAAGTCACAGCAGTGTTCTACCCTGGAGAGGGAGGTGGTTCAGACCAATCACAGCAGTGTTCTACCCTGGAGAGGGAGGTGGTTCAGACCAATCCACAGCAGTGTTTCTACCCTGGAGAGGGAGGTGGTTCAGACCCAATCACAGCAGTGTTCTACACCTGGAGAGGGAGGTGGTTTCAGACCAATTCACAGCAGTGTTCTAACCCTGGAGAGGGAGGTGGTTCAGACCAATCACAGCAGGGGTTCTACCCTGGAGAGGGAGGTGGTTCAGACCAATCACAGCAGTATTTACCCTGGAGAGGGAGGTGGTTCAGACCAATCACAGCAGTGTTCTACCCTGGAGAGGAGGTGGTTCAGCCCAATCACAGCAGTGTTCTACCCTGGCGAGGGAGGTGGTTCAGACAATCACAGCAGTGGTTCTACCCTGGAGAGGGAGGTGGTTCAGACCAATCACAGCAGTGGTCTACCCTGGAGAGGGAGGTGTTCAGACCAATCACAGCAGTGTTCTACTCCTGGAGAGGGAGGTGGTTCAGACCAATCACAGCAGTGTTCTACCCCTGGAGAGGGAGTGGTTCAAGACCAAATCACAGCAGTGTTCTACACTGGAGAGGGAGTTGGTTCAGACCAATCACAGGCAGTGTTCTACACCTGGAGAGGGAGGTGGTTCAGACAATCACAGCAGTGTTCTACCCTGGAAGAGGGAGGTGGTTCAGACCCAATCACAGCAGTGTTCTACCTGGAGAGGGAGGTGGTTCCAGACCAATCACAGCAGTGTTCTACCTGGAGAGGAGGTGGTTCAGACCAATCACGCAGTGGTTCTACCCTGGAAGGGAGGTGGTTCCAGACCACCACAGCAGTGTTCTACCCTGGAGAGGGAGGTGGTTCAGACCAATCACAGCAGTGTTCTACCCT
>NW_022262179.1:0-10939 GCF_002021735.2 Oncorhynchus kisutch | reverse complement strand
CAGCTGTGTCTCTGGGCCATTAGTTCCCTGTCCTCCCCTACATTTTCTCCATCACCGATTCCCTCCGCAGTCTCTCTCTCTCTCCCCTTCCCCCAGCCATCCTCCCTCCCTCCCTCTCTCCTCTCCTCTCTCTCAGCTCTCCTTCTCCCATTGCTCCCTCTGTCCCAAGACTGGCAGGATCCATTTTCACAGCAACTGCTGATAATAATCCAGTCGGAGGTCCACTACTCTTTTCCTCCAATGCACCAAAATGACTGGCCAGACACACACACTCAGTCACACAGCGGAACACACACACTCAGTCACACAGCGGAACAGACACACTCGGTCACACAGAGGAACAGACACACTCAGTCACACAGCGGAACACACACACTCAGTCACACAGCGGAACACAGACACTCAGTCACACAGCGGAACACAGACACTCAGTCACACAGCGGAACACAGACACTCAGTCACACAGGGGAACACAGACACTCAGTCACACAGCAGAACACAGGCACTCAGTCACACAGCGGAACACAGACACTCAGTCACACAGCGGAACACAGACACTCAGTCACACAGCGGAACACACACACTCAGTCACACAGCGGAACACACACACTCAGTCACACAGCGGAACACAGACACTCAGTCACACAGCGGAACACACACACTCAGTCACACAGCGGAACACACACACTCAGTCACACAGCGGAACACAGACACTCAGTCACACAGCGGAACACACACACTCAGTCACACAGCGGAACACAGACACTCAGTCATACAGCGGAACACACACACTCAGTCACACAGCGGAACACAGACACTCAGTCACACAGCGGAACACAGACACTCAGTCACACAGCAGAACACAGGCACTCAGTCACACAGCGGAACACAGACACTCAGTCACACAGCGGAACACAGGCACTCAGTCACACACCAGAACACAGACATTCAGTCACACAGCAGAACACAGACACTCAGGCCTGCCTACGGAGGCCTTTCTCAATAGCAAGGCTATGCTCACTGAGTCTGTACATAGTCAAAGCTTTCCTTAAGTTTGGGTCAGTCACAATGGTCGGGTATTCTGCCACTGTGCATTCTCTGTTTAGGGCCAAAGAGCATTCTAGTTTACTCTGGGTTTATTTTTTATTCTTTACAATGTGTCAAGTAATTATCTTTTTGTTTTCTCATGATTTGGTTGGGTCTAATTGTGTTGCTGTCCTGGAGCTCTGTGGGGTCTGTTTGTGTTTGTGAACAGAGCCCCAGGACCAGCTTGCTTAGGGGACTCTTCTCCAGGTTCATCTCTCTGTAGGTGATGGCTTTTTTATTTTTTTTGTCAATTAGGTTGTGCAGGTTGAATATGTGGTCTGTTGTACGGTAATTTGGTTTAAAAAAATTGACATTTGCTCAGTACATTGTATAAGTCTGCTGTTAATGATAATGCAGAGGATTTCTCCAAGGTTGCTGTTGACGCATATCCCATGGTAGTTATTTGGGTCAAATTTGTCTCCACTTTGTGGATTGGGGTGATCAGTCCTTGGTTCCAAATATTGGGGACAATGCCAGAGCTATGGATGATGTTAAAGAGTTTAAGTATAACCAATTGGAATTTGTGGTCTGTATATTTTATCATTTCATTGAGGATACCATCAACATCACAGGCCTTTTTGAATTGGAGGGTTTGTATTTTGTTCCTTCAATGTAATTGGAGAATCCAGTGGGTTCTGGTGTCTTTAACAGTTGATTCTTAGATTTGTATTTGATCATGTATATGTTTTTGCTGTTTGTTCTTTGTTCTTTGTTATAGAGCCAAAAATATTTGAGAAGTGGTTTTCCCATTCACCTCCATTTTGGATAGATAACTCTTCGTGTTGTTGTTTTCTCTCTCTTGTTCTCTCTCTCTCTCACTCTCTCTCTTTATCTCTCTCTCTCACTTTATCTCTCTCCCTCTCTCTTCCTCTCCACCTCTCTCTCTCTCTCTCTCCCTCTCTCTTCCTCTCCACCTCTCTCTCTCTCCCTCTCTCTCTCTCTCCCTCTCTCTTCCTCTCCACCTCTCTCTACCTCTTTCTCACTGTGCTGTACCCGCTTGTGTTTGTTTACTAAACAAGATGACTAATGTGGTATTGTGCTGCTGGTCTGAATATTCACACACCTCCAAATGACCAGAATATTTCACTGTATCTTCATTGTAATATAATTGAACCCATTAGAAACCTTACTGACTGTTGTATGACGGAGAGTCAGGGCTGGGTAATAAGGCCTGAGGAAGTGTGGTATATGGCTAATATAACATGGCTAAGGGCTGTTCGTAAGAGTCAGGGCTGGGTAATAAGGCCTGAGGAAGTGTGGTATATGGCTAATATAACATGGCTAAGGGCTGTTCGTAAGAGTCAGGGCTGGGTAATAAGGCCTGAGGAAGTGTGGTATATGGCTAATATAACATGGCTAAGGGCTGTTCGTAAGAGTCAGGGCTGGGTAATAAGGCCTGAGGAAGTGTGGTATATGGCTAATATAACATGGCTAAGGGCTGTTCGTAAGAGTCAGGGCTGGGTAATAAGGCCTGAGGAAGTGTGGTATATGGCTAATATAACATGGCTAAGGGCTGTTCGTAAGAGTCAGGGCTGGGTAATAAGGCCTGAGGAAGTGTGGTATATGACCAATATAACATGGCTAAGGGCTGTTCGTAAGCACGACACAATGCAGAGTGCCTGGATACAGTCATGCTATATTGCCACATATCACAACCCCCCGAGGTGCCTTATCGCTATTAAACTGGTTACCAACGTAATTAGAGCAGTAAAAATACAAGTTTTGTCATACCCGTGGTATACGGTCTGATATATCACGGTTATCAGCCAATCAGCATTCAGGGCTCGAACCACCCAGTTTATAATGTATCATATCTGTCTGGGAGGCTGTGGCCCTAATGGTACACTATTCCCTACAGTAGAGTGCTTATAGAAAAGAGTCCTCTATGGGCCCTGGTCAAAAGTAGTGCACTACAAAGGGAAATAATAACATTCCAAATATATTACCTTCACAAAAGGGTAAAAAAAAGCTGAAATATAAAACACATACTACTCAGCACCACAAAGGGAATGGGGCCATGTGGGATGTAGTATTGGATCAGCTATAGAGGGCTATGCTAGAGAAAGGACAGCCCAGGAAAGGCTGTTGGATAGTAAACAATGTGACTATTCAAAGGACATGTAGTTATATTAGTTATATTACATTCAGGCCACTCTTCTCTCTCTTTCTATTTCTCTTTTACTCTCTATGTCTGTCTGGATGTGTGTGTATGTGTATGTGCGTGTGCGTGTGGTTGTGTGTGTGTGTGTATGTGCGCGTGCGTGTGGTTGGGTGTGTGTGTATGTGCGCGTGCGTGTGGTTGTGTGTGTGTGTGTATGTGCGCGTGCGTGTGTGTGTGCGTGTGTATGTTTGTGTATGTGCGCACGCGTGTGTGTGTGTGTGTGTATGTGTGCGCGCGCGTGTGTATGTGTGCGCGCGCGTGTGATGTGCGCGTGCTTGTGTGTGTGCGTGTGAATTGTGTGTGTATGTGCGCGCGCGTGTGTGTGTATGGGGGGGATGTCAGTGCTGCTCTAACAACCTCACTTACACACACAAGCACTATAACATTCTCTATCCATTTAGAACACCCCTTCTCCCTCCCTTCTGTCCAGGAGAGATAAAACGTCCTGATTGTCCATCATCTGCATCACTGTACTGAGATCTAACACCCTCTCTTCCCCCTCCTCCCTTTCCTCCATCCATCTTCTCTCTCTCTCTGCTTCTCCCTCCCTCCGTCCCCTCCCTCTCTCCCAGTCTATACTTCCCTCACTCCCTTCCATGCCTCCCTCTACCCCACTTTCTCCCTCACACCCTCCCTCCCACTCTCCTCTCTCTCTCCTCCCTCCCTCCTTCACTCCCTCCCAACCTCCCTCCCTCCCTCTCACCCTCCCTCCCACTCTCCCTCTCTCTCTCCCTCCCTCCCCTCCCACTCTCCCTCTCTCTCTCCCTCCCTCCCTCACACCCTCCCTCCCACTCTCCCTCTCTCTCTCCCTCCCTCCCTTCACTCCCTCCCAACCTCCCTCCCTCCCTCTCACCCTCCCTCCCACTCTCCCTCTCTCTCTCCCTCCCTCCCTTCACTCCCTCCCAACCTCCCTCCCTCCCTCTCACCCTCCCTCCCACTCTCCCTCTCTCTCTCTCTCTCCCTCCCTTCACTCCCTCCCAACCTCCCTCCCTCCCTCTCACCACTCCATTGATTAAAACACTTGATTTCCTGTCGTTGCACAATGACACCATCACACTTGAATATGGAGATGAGGTAATGAGGCTGTTGTTGTCATAGTGACTTAGCCAGGCAAGCACTCTACTGCCACACACACACACACACACACCCTGAGGGAGATAGGAGGAAAGGCGAGAGAGAGGAGGGAGCGCTGTTTGTTTTTGTGCGGGGGTGGCTAGTGTGTGTGTACATGTGTGTTTGTGTGTGTGTGTGTGTTTCTGTCTGTATGCATGTGTGTGTGTAAACGAAACTCTCCATGGCACGAGGGTCTTGCAGGGCAGCTATGACCTCACTACCCTTGGGTGTGAGGGGGCATGCAGTAGGAGAACTGCTCACCCTCCCCAAGCTCTTTAAAGAATGTCTCCTCTCCTCTCTCTCTTTGTCTCCCTCTCTCTCTTTATTTCTCTCCCTCCCTCCCACTGTCTCTCCCTTCCTATCACATTTGTACGGCCCCTAATCACACTGACAGTAGAAAAGGACTCAGTCTGGCTTCCGCCATCGCACAGACATACACCCATACACACACAGTGCTCTCTCTCTCTCTCTCTCTCTCGCTCTCTCTCTCTCTCTCCCTCTCTCTCTCTCTCTCTCTCTCCCCCTCCCTCCCTCCCCCCCCTCCCTCCCTCGAGTATTGCAGGGGAGCTGAATGTCATTTTGATCACAGTCTGTCTGTGTTTTATCCCAGAGGGTTGTTTTCTGGGTCTCTAGGCTTCCACACAGTCCTGTTCTGCACACGTGTGTGTGTTTTTGTGTGTGTGTGTGTGTGTGTGTGTGTGTGTGTGTGTGTGTGTGTGTGTGTGTGTGTGTGTGTGTGTGTGTGTGTGTGTGTGTGTGTGTGTGTGTGTGTGTGTGTGTGTGTGTGTGTGTGTGGTCAGGTAAATCAGGTGTTTAGTATGTGGTCAGGTAAATCAGGTGATTAGTATGTGGTCAGGTAAATCAGGTGTTTAGTATGTGGTCAGGTAAATCAGGTATTTAGTATGTGGTCAGGTAAATCAGGTGTTTAGTATGTGGTCAGGTAAATCAGGTGATTAGTATGTGGTCAGGAAAATCAGGTGATTAGTATGAGGTCAGGTAAATCAGGTGTTTAGTATGTGGTCAGGTAAATCAGGTGATTAGTATGTGGTCAGGTAAATCAGGTGATTAGTATGTGGTCAGATAAATCAGGTGTTTAGTATGTGGTCAGGTAAATCAGGTATTTAGTATGTGGTCAGGTAAATCAGGTGTTTAGTATGTGGTCAGGTAAATCAGGTGATTAGTATGTGGTCAGGTAAATCGGGTGATTAGTATGTGGTCAGGTAAATCAGGTGTTTAGTATGTGGTCAGGTAAATCAGGTGATTAGTATGTGGTCAGGTAAATCAGGTGTTTAGTATGTGGTCAGGTAAATCAGGTGATTAGTATGTGGTCAGGTAAATCAGGTGTTTAGTATGTGGTCAGGTAAATCAGGTATTTAGTATGTGGTCAGGTAAATCAGGTGTTTAGTATGTGGTCAGGTAAATCAGGTGTTTAGTATGTGGTCAGGTAAATCAGGTATTTAGTATGTGGTCAGGTAAATCAGGTGTTTAGTATGTGGTCAGGTAAATCAGGTGTTTTGTATGTGGTCAGGTAAATCAGGTATTTAGTATGTGGTCAGGTAAATCAGGTGTTTAGTATGTGGTCAGGTAAATCAGGTGTTTACTATGTGGTCAGGTAAATCAGGTATTTAGTATGTGGTCAGGTAAATCAGGTGTTTAGTATGTGGTCAGGTAAATCAGGTGTTTAGTATGTGGTCAGGTAAATCAGGTGATTAGTATGTGGTCAGGTAAATCAGGTGTTTAGTATGTGGTCAGGTAAATCAGGTGTTTAGTATGTGGGCAGGTAAATCAGGTGTTTAGTATGTGGTCAGGTAAATCAGGTGTTTAGTATGTGGTCAGGCAAATCAGGTATTTAGTATGTGGTCAGGTAAATCAGGTGTTTAGTATGTGGTCAGGTAAATCAGGTGATAGTATGTGGTCAGGTAAATCAGGTGTTTAGTATGTGGTCAGGTAAATCAGGTGTTTAGTATGTGGTCAGGTAAATCAGGTGTTAGTATGTGGTCAGGTAAATCAGGTGTTTAGTATGTGGTCAGGTAAATCAGGTGTTTAGTGTGTGGTCAGGTAATCAGGTGATTAGCATGTGGTCAGGTAAATCAGGTATTTAGTATGTGGTCAGGTAAATCAGGTGTTTAGTATGTGGTCAGGTAAATCAGGTGTTTAGAATGTGGTCCAGGTAAATCAGGTGTTTAGTATGTGGTCAGGTAAATCAGGTGTTTAGTATGTGGTCAGGTAAATCAGGTGTTTAGTATGTGGTCAGGTAAATCAGGTGATTAGTATGTGGTCAGGTAAATCAGGTGTTTAGAATGTGGTCAGGTAAATCAGGTGTTTAGAATGTGGTCAGGTAAATCAGGTGTTTAGTATGTGGTCAGGTAAATCAGGTGTTTAGAATGTGGTCAGGTAAATCAGGTGTTTAGAATGTGGTCCAGGTAAATCAGGTGTTTAGTATGTGGTCAGGTAAATCAGGTGTTTAGAATGTGGTCCAGGTGTGTCTCATGGTTAGGAGATGAAAATGCAGTATTTGGCTGAAATCTGAAGTCTGCCTCCGGGAACATAGCTTATCAACACACACACACACGCGCGCGCACGCGCGCGAGCCCGCACACACGCACTAACACACACACCCACACACAACAACGCACACATACACAAACACACACACCATGCACGCACGCACAAACACACACAGGCATGCACACTCATGTAAAAACATGCACAAACGCATGCACACATACTGTCGTACACATACACACACATACACATAAGCTGTCCCAAACACACAGGTCTGTGTCCCTCCCTCCCCCTCCTCTCCTCTGAGAGAAATGTAATTATTTTACTCATCACTGAGTAGATTCACCTGTCTCAATGTCTACTAGCTTTTGTAGTCTAGTGTACATGCTAGATTTAGGAAGAGGAGGATGAAGGATGGAGGGGGTCTGAGTAGAAGGAGAGGTTGAGGAAGAGGGGGTGAGGTCAGGGGGAAGAGGGGAGGGAAGTGTTGAAAATGATTATCCAGGGCTGTTCAGAGTCCCTCCACAACCAGATACGAACCTGATTCATACCTCACAACAGATTGGCTCACTAACATGGAAGTCTAGCTCTCATCTCCAACATCTCCATGAAAGCTTTTTCAGTGTTCTCTTATATAGCATGTAAATGTGGCACCAAGAGAAGAGTAGAGAGAGATTTTAAATGATTGCTGGCATCTAAAAGCATTCCATGCTTACAAGATCATGTCCCTGTTGATCTAGTTGGATGTTAAGGCTGTATAGACTACAGAGAAAATCCTCCCTCTGTTCTCCCTCCTCTCTCCCCCCATGGCTCCCTACTTCCTCCCTCTGTCTCCTTCCTCCCCCCATGGCTCCCTCCTTCCTCCCTCTGTCTCCTTCCTCCCCCCATGGCTCCCTCCTTCCTCCCTCTGTCTCTTCCTCCCCCCATGGCTCCCTCCTTCCTCCCTCTGTCTCCCTCCTCTCTCCCCCCATGGCTCCCTCCTTCCTCCCTCTGTCTCCCTCCTCTCTCCCCCCATGGCTCCCTACTTCCTCCCTCTGTCTCCCTCCTCTCTCCCCCATGGCTCCCTACTTCCTCCCTCTGTCTCCTTCCTCCCCCCATGGCTCCCTCCTTCCTCCCTCTGTCTCCTTCCTCCCCCCATGGCTCCCTCCTTCCTCCCTCTGTCTCCCTCCTCTCTCCCCAGTGCCTCCTTCCTTCCTCCCCCCATGGCTCCCTACTTCCTCCTCCTCTTTCCCCCCTGCCTTGCTCCTTCCTCCCCTCTCTCCCCTGCTCCCTTCCTCATCTCTCCCTCCGCCTCCCTCCTTACTCCCCACTCCCTCCCTCTTTCCTCCCCCCATGGCTCCCTCCTTCCGCCCCCTGCCTCCCGTCTTCCTCCCCTCTCTCCCCTGCTTCCCTTCCTCATCTCTCCCTCCGCCTCCCTCCTTACTCCCCACTCCCTCCCTCTTTCCTCCCCCCATGGCTCCCTCCTTCCCCCCCCTGCCTCCCGTCTTCCTCCCCTCTCTCCCCCTGCTTCCCTTCCTCGTCTCTCCCCCCGCCTCCCTCCTTACTCCCCACTCCCTCCCTCCTTCCCCCCCTGCCTCCCGTCTGCCTCCCCTCTCTCCCCCTGCTTCCCTTCCTCGTCTCTCCCCCGCCTCCCTCCTTACTCCCCACTCCCTCCCTCCTTCCTCCCCCTCTTTCCCCCCCTGCCTTGCTCCTTCCTCCCCTCTCTCCCCCTGCTTCCCTTCCTCATCTCTCCCCCCGCCTCCCCCTGTCTCCCCGTACCTTCCTTCTCCTTCTGTTGCAAGAGCGACCATCAGTGCCGGGTGGTAAATTAAAGATCAGACCACTGTCAATGTCAGACCCCCCCTCTCAATTTCTTTCTCCTTTTCTCTCCACCCCAATTTCTCTCATCCCTCTGTATATCTCTCTCTGTTTCTCTCTCTGTTATATCTCTCTCTCTCTGTTTCTCTCTCTCTGTATCTCTCTCTCTCTCTCTCTGTGCTTCTCTCTCTCTGTATATCTCTCTCTGTTTCTCTCTCTGTATATCTCTCTCTCTGTTTCTCTCTCTGTATATCTCTCTTCTCTGCTTTCTCTCTCTCTGTATATCTCTCTTCGGTTTGCGTGCTCTCTCTGTTATATTCTCATCTCTTCTGTTTCTCTCGCCTCCGCGGGTACATCTCTCTCTCTGTTTCTCTCTCGTGATCGTCTCTCTGCTCTGCTCTCTCTCTCTCTCTGTTTTCTCTTCGTCTGTATATCTCTCTCTCTTGTTCTCTTTCTCTGTATATCACTCTCTGTTTTCTCTCTCTCTGTATATCACTCTCTGTTTCTTCTCTCTCTGTATATGCTCTCTCTGTTCTCTCTCTCTGTACTCTCTCTCCTGTTCTCTCTCTCTGTATATCTCTCCTCTGTTCTCTCTCTCTGTATATCTCTCTCTTCTGTTTTCTCTCCCTCGGTACATCTCTCTCTCTGTTTCTCTCTCTGTATCTCTCTCTCTCTCTCTCTCTCTCTCTCTCTCTGTTTCTCTCTCTGTATATCTCTCTCTCTCTGTTTCTCTCTCTCTGTATATGCACTCTCTGTTTCTCGCTCTCTGTATATCACTCTCTGTTTCTCTCTCTCTGTATATCTCTCTCTGTTTCTCTCTCTCTCTGTATCTCTCTCTCTCTGTTTCTCTCTCTCTGTATATCTCTCTCTGTTTCTCTCTCTCTGTATATCTTTCTCTCTGTTTCTCTCTCTGTATATATCTCTCTCTCTCTCTGTTTCTCTCTCTCTGTATAACTCTCTCTCTGTTTCTCTCTCTGTATATCTCTCTCTCTGTTTCTCTCTCTCTGTATATCTCTCTCTGTTTCTCTCTCTCTGTATATCTCTCTCTCTGTTTCTCTCTCTCTGTTTCTCTCTCTCTGTATATCTCTCTCTCTGTTTCTCTCCCTCGTTACATCTCTCTCTCTGTTTCTCTCTCTGTATCTCTCTCTCTCTGTTTCTCTCTCTGTATATCTCTCTCTCTCTGTTTCTCTCTCTCTGTATATCTCTCTCTGTTTCTCTCTCTCTGTATATCACTCTCTGTTTCTCTCTCTCTGTATATATCTCTCTCTCTGTTTCTCTCTCTCTGTATATCTCTTCTCTGTTTCTCTCTCTCTGTATATATCTCTCTCTCTCTGTTTCTCTCTCTCTTGTATATCTAACTCCTGTGGTTTCTCTCTCTCTGTATATATCCTCTCTCTCGTCTGTTTCTTCTCTCTCTGTAGTATCTCTCTCTGTGTTTCTCTCTCTCTGTATATCTCTCTCTGTTTTTTGCTCCTCTCTGTATATCTCTCTCTGTTTCTCTCTCTCTGTTCTCTCTCTCTGTATATCTCTCTCTGTTTCTCTCTCTCTGTATATCTCTCTCTCTGTATATCTCTCTCTGTTTCTCTCTCTGTATATCTTTCTCTCTGTTTCTCTCTCTGTATATCTCTCTCTCTCTGTATCTCTCTCTCTGTATATCTCTCTCTCTGTTTCTCTCTCTCTGTTTCTCTCTCTCTGTATATCTCTCTCTCTCTGTATATCTCTCTCTGTTTCTCTCTCTCTGTATATCTCTCTCTCTTTTCTCTCTCTGTATATCTCTCTCTCTGTTTCTCTCTCTTTGTATATCTCTCTCTCTCTCTGTTTCTCTCTCTCTGTATATCTCTCTCTCTGTTTCTCTCTCTGTATCTCTCTCTCTCTCTGTTTCTCTCTCTCTGTATATCTCTCTCTCTGTTTCTCTCTCTGTTTCTCTCTCTCTCTGTATATCTCTCTCTCTGTTTCTCTCTCTGTATATCTTTCTCTCTCTGTATATATCTCTCTCTCTCTGTTTCTCTCTCTCTCTGTATATCTCTCTCTGTTTCTCTCTCTCTGTATATCTCTCTCTGTTTCTCTCTCTCTGTATATCTCTCTCTCTGTTTCTCTCTCTCTGTATATCTCTCTCTCTGTTTCTCTCTCTCTGTATATCTCTCTCTCTCTCTGTTTCTCTCTCTCTGTATATCTCTCTCTCTGTTTCTCTCTCTGTATCTCTCTCTCTCTCTCTGTTTCTCTCTCTCTCTGTATATCTCTCTCTCTGTTTCTCTCTCTGTATATCTCTCTCTGTAT
>NW_022262178.1:0-11019 GCF_002021735.2 Oncorhynchus kisutch | reverse complement strand
AGATCTAGCTGGTCTGTCATAATATAATAGAGACAGTAGATCTAGCTGGTCTGTCATAATATAATAGAGACAGTAGATCTAGCTGGTCTGTCATAATATAATAGAGACAGTAGATCTAGCTGGTCTGTCATAATATAATAGAGACAGTAGATCTAGCTGGTCTGTCATAATATAATAGAGACAGTAGATCTAGCTGGTCTGTCATAATATAATAGAGACAGTAGATCTAGCTGGTCTGTCATAATATAATAGAGACAGTAGATCTAGCTGGTCTGTCATAATATAATAGAGACAGTAGATCTAGCTGGTCTGTCATAATATAATAGAGACAGTAGATCTAGCTGGTCTGTCATAATATAATAGAGACAGTAGATCTAGCTGGTCTGTCATAATATAATAGAGACAGTAGATCTAGCTGGTCTGTCATAATATAATAGAGACAGTAGATCTAGCTGGTCTGTCATAATATAATAGAGACAGTAGATCTAGCTGGTCTGTCATAATATAATAGAGACAGTAGATCTAGCTGGTCTGTCATAATATAATAGAGACAGTAGATCTAGCTGGTCTGTCATAATATAATAGAGACAGTAGATCTAGCTGGTCTGTCATAATATAATAGAGACAGTAGATCTAGCTGGTCTGTCATAATATAATAGAGACAGTAGATCTAGCTGGTCTGTCATAATATAATAGAGACAGTAGATCTAGCTGGTCTGTCATAATATAATAGAGACAGTAGATCTAGCTGGTCTGTCATAATATAATAGAGACAGTAGATCTAGCTGGTCTGTCATAATATAATAGAGACAGTAGATCTAGCTGGTCTGTCATAATATAATAGAGACAGTAGATCTAGCTGGTCTGTCATAATATAATAGAGACAGTAGATCTAGCTGGTCTGTCATAATATAATAGAGACAGTAGATCTAGCTGGTCTGTCATAATATAATAGAGACAGTAGATCTAGCTGGTCTGTCATAATATAATAGAGACAGTAGATCTAGCTGGTCTGTCATAATATAATAGAGACAGTAGATCTAGCTGGTCTGTCATAATATAATAGAGACAGTAGATCTAGCTGGTCTGTCATAATATAATAGAGACAGTAGATCTAGCTGGTCTGTCATAATATAATAGAGACAGTAGATCTAGCTGGTCTGTCATAATATAATAGAGACAGTAGATCTAGCTGGTCTGTCATAATATAATAGAGACAGTAGATCTAGCTGGTCTGTCATAATATAATAGAGACAGTAGATCTAGCTGGTCTGTCATAATATAATAGAGACAGTAGATCTAGCTGGTCTGTCATAATATAATAGAGACAGTAGATCTAGCTGGTCTGTCATAATATAATAGAGACAGTAGATCTAGCTGGTCTGTCATAATATAATAGAGACAGTAGATCTAGCTGGTCTGTCATAATATAATAGAGACAGTAGATCTAGCTGGTCTGTCATAATATAATAGAGACAGTAGATCTAGCTGGTCTGTCATAATATAATAGAGACAGTAGATCTAGCTGGTCTGTCATAATATAATAGAGACAGTAGATCTAGCTGGTCTGTCATAATATAATAGAGACAGTAGATCTAGCTGGTCTGTCATAATATAATAGAGACAGTAGATCTAGCTGGTCTGTCATAATATAATAGAGACAGTAGATCTAGCTGGTCTGTCATAATATAATAGAGACAGTAGATCTAGCTGGTCTGTCATAATATAATAGAGACAGTAGATCTAGCTGGTCTGTCATAATATAATAGAGACAGTAGATCTAGCTGGTCTGTCATAATATAATAGAGACAGTAGATCTAGCTGGTCTGTCATAATATAATAGAGACAGTAGATCTAGCTGGTCTGTCATAATATAATAGAGACAGTAGATCTAGCTGGTCTGTCATAATATAATAGAGACAGTAGATCTAGCTGGTCTGTCATAATATAATAGAGACAGTAGATCTAGCTGGTCTGTCATAATATAATAGAGACAGTAGATCTAGCTGGTCTGTCATAATATAATAGAGACAGTAGATCTAGCTGGTCTGTCATAATATAATAGAGACAGTAGATCTAGCTGGTCTGTCATAATATAATAGAGACAGTAGATCTAGCTGGTCTGTCATAATATAATAGAGACAGTAGATCTAGCTGGTCTGTCATAATATAATAGAGACAGTAGATCTAGCTGGTCTGTCATAATATAATAGAGACAGTAGATCTAGCTGGTCTGTCATAATATAATAGAGACAGTAGATCTAGCTGGTCTGTCATAATATAATAGAGACAGTAGATCTAGCTGGTCTGTCATAATATAATAGAGACAGTAGATCTAGCTGGTCTGTCATAATATAATAGAGACAGTAGATCTAGCTGGTCTGTCATAATATAATAGAGACAGTAGATCTAGCTGGTCTGTCATAATATAATAGAGACAGTAGATCTAGCTGGTCTGTCATAATATAATAGAGACAGTAGATCTAGCTGGTCTGTCATAATATAATAGAGACAGTAGATCTAGCTGGTCTGTCATAATATAATAGAGACAGTAGATCTAGCTGGTCTGTCATAATATAATAGAGACAGTAGATCTAGCTGGTCTGTCATAATATAATAGAGACAGTAGATCTAGCTGGTCTGTCATAATATAATAGAGACAGTAGATCTAGCTGGTCTGTCATAATATAATAGAGACAGTAGATCTAGCTGGTCTGTCATAATATAATAGAGACAGTAGATCTAGCTGGTCTGTCATAATATAATAGAGACAGTAGATCTAGCTGGTCTGTCATAATATAATAGAGACAGTAGATCTAGCTGGTCTGTCATAATATAATAGAGACAGTAGATCTAGCTGGTCTGTCATAATATAATAGAGACAGTAGATCTAGCTGGTCTGTCATAATATAATAGAGACAGTAGATCTAGCTGGTCTGTCATAATATAATAGAGACAGTAGATCTAGCTGGTCTGTCATAATATAATAGAGACAGTAGATCTAGCTGGTCTGTCATAATATAATAGAGACAGTAGATCTAGCTGGTCTGTCATAATATAATAGAGACAGTAGATCTAGCTGGTCTGTCATAATATAATAGAGACAGTAGATCTAGCTGGTCTGTCATAATATAATAGAGACAGTAGATCTAGCTGGTCTGTCATAATATAATAGAGACAGTAGATCTAGCTGGTCTGTCATAATATAATAGAGACAGTAGATCTAGCTGGTCTGTCATAATATAATAGAGACAGTAGATCTAGCTGGTCTGTCATAATATAATAGAGACAGTAGATCTAGCTGGTCTGTCATAATATAATAGAGACAGTAGATCTAGCTGGTCTGTCATAATATAATAGAGACAGTAGATCTAGCTGGTCTGTCATAATATAATAGAGACAGTAGATCTAGCTGGTCTGTCATAATATAATAGAGACAGTAGATCTAGCTGGTCTGTCATAATATAATAGAGACAGTAGATCTAGCTGGTCTGTCATAATATAATAGAGACAGTAGATCTAGCTGGTCTGTCATAATATAATAGAGACAGTAGATCTAGCTGGTCTGTCATAATATAATAGAGACAGTAGATCTAGCTGGTCTGTCATAATATAATAGAGACAGTAGATCTAGCTGGTCTGTCATAATATAATAGAGACAGTAGATCTAGCTGGTCTGTCATAATATAATAGAGACAGTAGATCTAGCTGGTCTGTCATAATATAATAGAGACAGTAGATCTAGCTGGTCTGTCATAATATAATAGAGACAGTAGATCTAGCTGGTCTGTCATAATATAATAGAGACAGTAGATCTAGCTGGTCTGTCATAATATAATAGAGACAGTAGATCTAGCTGGTCTGTCATAATATAATAGAGACAGTAGATCTAGCTGGTCTGTCATAATATAATAGAGACAGTAGATCTAGCTGGTCTGTCATAATATAATAGAGACAGTAGATCTAGCTGGTCTGTCATAATATAATAGAGACAGTAGATCTAGCTGGTCTGTCATAATATAATAGAGACAGTAGATCTAGCTGGTCTGTCATAATATAATAGAGACAGTAGATCTAGCTGGTCTGTCATAATATAATAGAGACAGTAGATCTAGCTGGTCTGTCATAATATAATAGAGACAGTAGATCTAGCTGGTCTGTCATAATATAATAGAGACAGTAGATCTAGCTGGTCTGTCATAATATAATAGAGACAGTAGATCTAGCTGGTCTGTCATAATATAATAGAGACAGTAGATCTAGCTGGTCTGTCATAATATAATAGAGACAGTAGATCTAGCTGGTCTGTCATAATATAATAGAGACAGTAGATCTAGCTGGTCTGTCATAATATAATAGAGACAGTAGATCTAGCTGGTCTGTCATAATATAATAGAGACAGTAGATCTAGCTGGTCTGTCATAATATAATAGAGACAGTAGATCTAGCTGGTCTGTCATAATATAATAGAGACAGTAGATCTAGCTGGTCTGTCATAATATAATAGAGACAGTAGATCTAGCTGGTCTGTCATAATATAATAGAGACAGTAGATCTAGCTGGTCTGTCATAATATAATAGAGACAGTAGATCTAGCTGGTCTGTCATAATATAATAGAGACAGTAGATCTAGCTGGTCTGTCATAATATAATAGAGACAGTAGATCTAGCTGGTCTGTCATAATATAATAGAGACAGTAGATCTAGCTGGTCTGTCATAATATAATAGAGACAGTAGATCTAGCTGGTCTGTCATAATATAATAGAGACAGTAGATCTAGCTGGTCTGTCATAATATAATAGAGACAGTAGATCTAGCTGGTCTGTCATAATATAATAGAGACAGTAGATCTAGCTGGTCTGTCATAATATAATAGAGACAGTAGATCTAGCTGGTCTGTCATAATATAATAGAGACAGTAGATCTAGCTGGTCTGTCATAATATAATAGAGACAGTAGATCTAGCTGGTCTGTCATAATATAATAGAGACAGTAGATCTAGCTGGTCTGTCATAATATAATAGAGACAGTAGATCTAGCTGGTCTGTCATAATATAATAGAGACAGTAGATCTAGCTGGTCTGTCATAATATAATAGAGACAGTAGATCTAGCTGGTCTGTCATAATATAATAGAGACAGTAGATCTAGCTGGTCTGTCATAATATAATAGAGACAGTAGATCTAGCTGGTCTGTCATAATATAATAGAGACAGTAGATCTAGCTGGTCTGTCATAATATAATAGAGACAGTAGATCTAGCTGGTCTGTCATAATATAATAGAGACAGTAGATCTAGCTGGTCTGTCATAATATAATAGAGACAGTAGATCTAGCTGGTCTGTCATAATATAATAGAGACAGTAGATCTAGCTGGTCTGTCATAATATAATAGAGACAGTAGATCTAGCTGGTCTGTCATAATATAATAGAGACAGTAGATCTAGCTGGTCTGTCATAATATAATAGAGACAGTAGATCTAGCTGGTCTGTCATAATATAATAGAGACAGTAGATCTAGCTGGTCTGTCATAATATAATAGAGACAGTAGATCTAGCTGGTCTGTCATAATATAATAGAGACAGTAGATCTAGCTGGTCTGTCATAATATAATAGAGACAGTAGATCTAGCTGGTCTGTCATAATATAATAGAGACAGTAGATCTAGCTGGTCTGTCATAATATAATAGAGACAGTAGATCTAGCTGGTCTGTCATAATATAATAGAGACAGTAGATCTAGCTGGTCTGTCATAATATAATAGAGACAGTAGATCTAGCTGGTCTGTCATAATATAATAGAGACAGTAGATCTAGCTGGTCTGTCATAATATAATAGAGACAGTAGATCTAGCTGGTCTGTCATAATATAATAGAGACAGTAGATCTAGCTGGTCTGTCATAATATAATAGAGACAGTAGATCTAGCTGGTCTGTCATAATATAATAGAGACAGTAGATCTAGCTGGTCTGTCATAATATAATAGAGACAGTAGATCTAGCTGGTCTGTCATAATATAATAGAGACAGTAGATCTAGCTGGTCTGTCATAATATAATAGAGACAGTAGATCTAGCTGGTCTGTCATAATATAATAGAGACAGTAGATCTAGCTGGTCTGTCATAATATAATAGAGACAGTAGATCTAGCTGGTCTGTCATAATATAATAGAGACAGTAGATCTAGCTGGTCTGTCATAATATAATAGAGACAGTAGATCTAGCTGGTCTGTCATAATATAATAGAGACAGTAGATCTAGCTGGTCTGTCATAATATAATAGAGACAGTAGATCTAGCTGGTCTGTCATAATATAATAGAGACAGTAGATCTAGCTGGTCTGTCATAATATAATAGAGACAGTAGATCTAGCTGGTCTGTCATAATATAATAGAGACAGTAGATCTAGCTGGTCTGTCATAATATAATAGAGACAGTAGATCTAGCTGGTCTGTCATAATATAATAGAGACAGTAGATCTAGCTGGTCTGTCATAATATAATAGAGACAGTAGATCTAGCTGGTCTGTCATAATATAATAGAGACAGTAGATCTAGCTGGTCTGTCATAATATAATAGAGACAGTAGATCTAGCTGGTCTGTCATAATATAATAGAGACAGTAGATCTAGCTGGTCTGTCATAATATAATAGAGACAGTAGATCTAGCTGGTCTGTCATAATATAATAGAGCAGTAGAGCAGCTGGCTAGAAAAATCCCTAGAAAGGATAGCTAGGAAGAAATCTAGAGAGGACAGGCTATCTAGGTGGACAGTAGATCTAGCTGTGCCTGTCATAATATAATAGAGACAGTAGATCTAGCTGTGTCAATATCATAAATAGACTAGCTGGTCTGTCATAATAATAAGGCAGACAGTTGAACTAGAGCAGCAGCACAGTCAGGTGGAAGTTGAAACTGGAGCAGCAGCATGGCCAGAGACAGTAGATCTAGCTGGTCTGTCATAATATAATAGAGACAGTAGATCTAGCTGGTCTGTCATAATATAATAGAGACAGTAGATCTAGCTGGTCTGTCATAATATAATAGAGACAGTAGATCTATCTGGTCAAATCATAATATATTGTCACATAGACATGGTCTAGCAGATATAATGAGACAGTAGAAATAGCTGGTCTTCTAGTTATAATGCAGTAATATCGAACAAGTAATCTAACTAACAATTCCAAAAAAACTAGCTGTCTTATACATAATGTAAGTAGATCTAGCTGGTCTGTCATAATATATATGAATGAGTGATGGTACAGAGCAGCATAGGCAAGATACAGTAGATGATATCGAGTACAGTATATACATATGAGATGAGTATGTAAACCAAGTGGCATAGTTAAAGTGGCTAGTGATACATGTATTACATAAGGATGCAGTCGATGATATAGAGTTCAGTATCTACGTATGCATATGAGATGAATAATGTAGGGTAAGTAACATTATATAAGGTAGCATTGTTTAAAGTGGCTAGTGATATATTTACATCATTTCCCATCAATTCCCATGATTAAAGTGGCTGGAGTAGAGTCAGTGGCATTGACAGTGTGTTGGCAGTGGCCACTCAATGTTAGTGGTGGCTGTTTAACAGTCTGATGGCCTTGAGATAGAAGCTGTTTTTCAGTCTCTCGGTCCCAGCTTTGATGCACCTGTACTGACCTCGCCTTCTGGATGACAGCGGGGTGAACAGGCAGTGGCTCGGGTGGTTGATGTCCTTGATGATCTTTATGGCCTTCCTGTAGCATCGGGTGGTGTAGGTGTCCTGGAGGGCAGGTAGTTTGCCCCCGGTGATGGGTTGTGCAGACCTCACTACCCTCTGGAGAGCCTTACGGTTGAGGGCGGTGCAGTTGCCATACCAGGCGGTGATACAGCCCGCCAGGATGCTCTCGATTGTGCATCTGTAGAAGTTTGTGAGTGCTTTTGGTGACAAGCCGAATTTCTTCAGCCTCCTGAGGTTGAAGAGGCGCTGCTGCGCCTTCTTCACGATGCTGTCTGTGTGAGTGGACCAATTCAGTTTGTCTGTGATGTGTATGCCGAGAACTTAAAACTTGCTACCTGATCTAGCTGGTCTGTCAAAATATAGTAGAGACAGTAAATCTAGCTGGTCTGTCATAATATAGTAGAGACAGTAGATCTAGCTGGTCTGTCATAATATAATAGAGACAGTAGATATTGCTGGTCTGTCATAATATAATAGAGACAGTAGATCTAGCTGGTCTGTCATAATGTAATAGAGATAGTAGATCTAGCTGGTCTGTCATAAATTGAAGAGACAGTAGATCTAGATGGTCTGTCATAATATAGTAGAGACAGTAGATCTATCTGGTCTGTCATAATATAATAGAGGCAGTAGATATAGCTGGTCTGTCATAATATAATAGAGACAGTAGATCTAGCTGGTATGTCATAATATAATAGAGACAGTAGATCTAGCTGGTCTGTCATAATATAATAAATGGAGTAGATCTTGCTGGTCTGTCATAATATAATAGAGACAGTAGATCTAGCTGGTCTGTTATAATGTATTAGAAACAGTAGATATAGCAGGTCTGTCATAATATAGTAGAGAAGGTAGATCTAGCTGGTCTGTCATAATATAATAGGGACAGTAGATCTCGCTGGTCTGTCATAATATAATAGAAACAGTAGATCTAACCTGTCTGTCATGATATAATAGAGACAGTAGATATAGCTGGTCTGTCATAATATAATAGATACAGTAGATCTAGCTGGTCTGTCATAATATAGAAGAGACAGTATATCTAGCTTGTCTATCATAATATAATAGAAACAGTAGATCTAACCGGTTTGTCATAATATAGTAGAGACAGTAGATCTATCTGGTCTGTCATAATATAATAGAGGCAGTAGATATAGCTGGTCTGTCATAATATAGTAGAGACAGTAGATCTAGGTGGTCTGTCATAATATAATAGAGACAGTAGATCTAGCTGGTATGTCATAATATAATAGAGACAGTAGATCTAGCTGGTCTGTCATAATATAATAGGTACATTAGGTCTAGCTGGTCTGTCATAATATATAGATACAGTAGATCTAGCTGGTCTGTCATAATATAATAGATACAGTAGATCTAGTTTGTCTGTCATAATATAGTAGAGACAGTAGATCTAGCTTGTCTGTCATAATATAATAGAGACAGTAGATCTAGCTGGTCTGTCATAATATGGTAGAGACAGTTGATCTAGCTGGTCTGTCACAATATAATAGAGACAGTAGATCTAGCTGGTCTGTCAAATATAGTAGAGACAGTAAATCTAGCTGGTCTGTCATAATATAGTAGAGACAGTAGATCAGCTGTGTATAAGAGACAGTAGATATTGCTGGTCTGTCATAATATAATAGAGACAGTAGATCTAGCTGGTCTGTCATAATGTAATAGAGATAGTAGATCTAGCTGGTCTGTCATAAATGAAGAGACAGTAGTTCTAGCTGGTCTGTCATAATATGGTAGAGACAGTTGATCTAGCTGGTCTGTCACAATATAATAGAGACAGTAGATAGAGCTGGTCTGTCATAATATAATAGGGAGAGTAGATCTAGCTGGTCTCTCATAAATAGATACAGTAGACATAGCTGGTCTGTCATAATGTATTGTAAACAGTAGATCTAGCTGGTTTGTCATAATATAGTAGAGACAGTAGATCTAGCTTGTATGTCATAATATAATAGAGACAGTAGATCTAGCTGGTCTGTCATAATATTGTAGAGACAGTTGATCTAGCTGGTCTGTCATAATGTAATAAAGATATAGATCTAGCTGGTCTGTCATAATATAGTAGAGAAAGTAGATCTAGCTGGTCTCGCATAATATAATAAAGACAGTATATCTAGCTCGTCTGTCAGAATATAGTAATAGCCAGTAGATCTAGCTGGTATGTCGTAATATAATATAGACAGTAGATCGTCTGGTCTGTCGTAATATAGTACTGACAGTTGATCTAACTGGTCTCTAATAATATAATAGAGACAGTAGTTCTAGCTGGTCTGTCATAATATAGTAGAGATGTAGATCTAGCTGGTCTGTCATAATATAGTAGAGACAGTAGATCTAGCTGGACTGTCAAAATATAATAGATACAGTAGATATAGCAGTCTTTCATAATATTGTAAGAAGGTTGATCTAGCTGGTCTCGCATAATATAATAAAGACAGTAGATCTAGCTGGTCATTCATAATATAGTATAGAAGTAGATCTAGCTGGTCTGTTTAATAAATAGATACAGTAGATCTAGCTGATCTGTCATAATATGGTAGAGAGTTGATCTAGCTGGTCTGTCACAATATAATAGAGCAGTAGATCTTGCTGTCTGTCATTATATAATAGATAGAGTAGATCTAGCTGGATGTCATGTATAATAGAGACAGTAGATCTAGCTGGCTGTCATAATATGAAGAAGAACTGTAGATCTAGTTGGTCTGTCATAATATTTAAGAGACAGTAGATCTAGCTGGTCTGTCATAATATAATAGGATAGTAGATCTAGCTGGTCTGTCAAAATATAGTAGAGACGTAGACATACTGGTCTGTCATAATGTATTAGAAACAGTCGATCTAGCTGGTCTGTCATAATATAGTAGAGACAGTAGATCTAGCTTGTCTGTCATAATATAATAGAGACAGTAGATCTAGCTGGTCTGTCATAATATAGTAGAGACAGTAGATCTAGCTGGTCTGTCATAATATAATAGAGACAGTAGATCAGTTGGCTGTCATAATATATAGATACAGTAGATCTAGCTGGTCTGTCATAATATAATAGAGATGTTAGATCTAGCTGGTCTGTCATAATATAATAGAGAGAGTAGATCTAGCTGGTCTGTCATAATATAGTAGAGACAGTAGACATAGCTGGTCTGTCATATTGTATTGTAAACAGTAATATTCTAGGGTCTGTCATAATATATAGGACAGTAGATCTTGCTGGTCTGTCATAATATAATAGAGACAGTAGATCTAGCTGGTCTGTCATAATATAATAGAGTCCTCTT